>NC_142810.1:29135853-29225826 GCF_049724085.1 Artemia sp. Qi Xiang Cuo | reverse complement strand
TGAAGAAATCATTAAGGACAAGGTTGGTTGTGACGAAAGATGTTCACCGGCAAGTGTTGAAAATGAGGCCATAACTGAGGTAACTGCCAAAAAAACTTTGATTGAAAGTAGCAAGGGTGCTTCATGTCAAGAACCTATCCAGGAACAACTTCTAGCAGACGGTGAAAGTTTGTTACTTACTGCAGAAGACATCATTAAAGACGAAGTTGGTTGTGACGAAAGATGTTCACTTGCAAGTGTTGAAAATGAGGCCATAGCTGAGGTAACAGATAAAAAAACTTTGACTGAAAGTAGCAAGGATGCTTCTTATGAAAAACCTACCCAGGAACAACTGTTAGCAGCCGAACATAAACTAATTTTAATGTCTGGTGCTGAAAAATTCAACGAGAAACCGACCAAAGACATTCAGTTTTTGCAAGAAGAAGGGTTATTGTCCACCCCTGAAAAGCAGCTGGAGAAATGTTTTAAAAAACAAATGGTTCCAAAAAAGCAACTTAACAAACGCTTAAAGCAAGAAGTACGTCTTTCGATTGGTCAATTTGACGCAGTGACTGCCAGAAAAGTCTCTAGGAAGCTGCCTCAGGAATCACAGCCTGACCGCACGTGGCCATTCCAGCCACCTGTGGCACCATTCCAACCAGAAGCGGCATCGTTCCAGCAATACGCGGCACCTTTCCAATCAAGTATAGGACCTATTCAACCACAAGCAGCGCCGTTCCAGCCACACTTGCCACCTTTACAGCCAAGTGTAGGCTATTTTGAGCCACGTCCAGCACCCTTCCAGCCGCATATGGTCCCTTTCCAGACGTATGCGGAACATTCCCAATCATTTATAGCACCATTCCAGACACAATTAGCACCGTTCCAGACCCATGCGGTCCCTTTTGGTCCAGGTGCAGACCCGGTGCCGCCGCATATGGCACCATTCCAGCCACAAGCGGCATCGTTCAAACCGAGACTAGAGAATTTTCAACCACGTGCAGCACCGTTCCAGCCACACCATCCAAAGTTTGGTAGATAGTTAAGTTTCATGAGAAGTAAAATAACAAAAAGACCAGACAAATTTACCAATGAAGACTGTAACTGGCAAAAATGGATAAGGCAGATTGATTTCACGATGATGACAGTAGCAGCCGAGGCATACCGTTGATGCCAATTAAGTAAAGGCTGCTAATAAGCAGGCAGAGTAGTGAACAAACTACAGCTAAGGCTCATATAAATGAGTGTGCTGTGATATGCTAATGTGCCTCCCAGTTTGACGAGAAGTAGAAAAAGAAGAGACCAGTCAGATTTACCGATGATGACAGTAACAGCGGAGGAATACCATTGATGCTGATTAATGAGTAGCCAGTGAAGGAGCATATTTACGTACCTCCTACTGTAGGAAGCAGGTTGATACCAATTAACTAAAGGCAAGCAGGCAAAGTAGGGAACAAACTACAGCTAAGGCTAATATCAATGAGCGTGCTGTGATATCTGCTAATATACCTCCCAGTTTGACGAGAAGTAGAAAAATGAAAAGACCAGACAGATTTACCGATGATAATTGTAACGGCAGAGGAATACCATTGCTGCTGATCACTGAGTGGCCAGTGCAGGAGCCTATTTACGTTTCTCCCACTGTAGGAAGTGGGCAGAGTAGCATACAAAATGCAGCCAAGGCTCATATAAATGGGCATGCTCGGATATTTGTTAATGTGCCTCTCAGTTTGACGGAAAGTGGAAAAATGGAAAGGCCAGATAGATTTACCGATGATGACAGTAGCAATCGAGGCTATCTAGAATACTAATGATAAGCATGCAAAGTAGCAAACAAACTACAGTTAAGGCTTATATAAGTGAGCCTGCTGTGGTATCTGATAATATACCTCCCATTTTGACGAGAGGTAGAAAAATAAAAAAAAACAGACAGATTTACCGATGATGACCGTAATAGCGGAGGAATACCATTGATGCTGATTACTGAGTGGCCGGTGCAGGAGCCCCTTTACGCTCCTCCCACTGTAGGAAGTCAGCAGAATAGCCAACAAAATGCAGCTAATGCTCATATAAATGGGTCTGCCTCAGTTTGACGGGAAGTGGAAAAATGGAAAGGCCAGATAGATTTACCGATGATGACAGTAGCAACCGAGGCTATCTAGGCTGCTAATGATGAGCATGCAAAGTAGCAAACAAACTACAGTTAAGGCTCATATAAGTGAGCTTGCTGTGGTATCTGCTAATATACCTCCCAGTTTGACGAGAGGTAGAAAAATAAAAAAAACAGACAGATTTACCGATGATGACCGTAATAGCGGAGGAATATCATTGATGCTGATAACTGAGTGGCCGGTGCAGGAGCCTCTTTACGCTCCTCCCACTGTAGGAAGTCAGCAGAATAGCAAACAAAATGCAGCTAATATAAATGGGTCTGCAGTGATATCTACTAATTTGCCTCCCAGTTTGATGAGAAGTAGAAAAATTGAAACCAGATACATTTATTGAAGATGACCGTAACAGCCGAGGACTAACATTGATGCCGATTACAGTGTGACCATTGAAGGACGTACCTCCTCCTATTGTAGGAAGTGGGCAGAGTAGCGAGCAAAATGCAGCTAAGGCTCATATAAATTGGCGTGCTGGGATATCTGCTCATCTGTATCCCAGTTTGATGCAAAGTTGAAAAATAGAAAGACAAGATAGATTTACCGATTATATTATCTTGTATTATATTATCTTGTCGAAAGATAAGCCCGTATAAAAACTGAATTCACTTATTACTTCATATATGGTTACTATCTACGATTTTGACGTCATTCATCAAGATTGGCCATAAAAATGCAGTTTATAGTGAAGAAATTGATTTTATTTATAAAAAAAATTAAATTGCAAATGGCACTAGATCTAGTAATTTTCTTTAAAATGGACCATTGAACAAGTCTCTACGATGCTCCAGTGCCAAGCTATCTGTGGAAAAAAAAAGAGAGAAAAAAAAGATGCCGTTTAGGCTGAATGCTGTAGTAGCTGCCACTTTTCTTGATTTTCAAGTCAATATATTTTCCTTGCTGGTAAAGTCAAATGACAGGAAGTTTCCTATACAAGGGTTTTGGACAAGGCGGTTCTAATGGTGTACTTTTTGTTTTGATCTGACTCTGTTTTTAGGAGTTATGGGTTATTATATTTCTTAACAGACACATCCTCTTGGTTTAAGAGGATGTATTTCTTAACAGACACATCTTCTTGGTTCGTACTAAACTAATAATTTAGGACCATTCCGAAAAGGATCCTTGAGCAGTCACGAGTTGAAAGACATGCGATGTGTCTGTAATTGTGTCCGTGTGACTAGGGGAGGGAGCTCAAAATAATAAAACTTGAGGGTATAAGTGTGTCCAGTTTTCTCTAGAGGCGCATTTTTATTAAAGTAGGATGTTCTGATTAAAACAGCTACTTGAAAATTTTTCATGCAATGCCATAGGGAGCCACTCTTTACAATATTGATATATGAATTGAAGCGAATACAAAAACATTACCAAATTTTGATTCAATCTCCACATCTCACTTCGTCCGACATACTGATCTTTGAAGGTCAACTCCACTAAATCAAGAGAAATATCTGTTGGATTGATCACCTTAACACAAACTTGTAGCAAAGCTCTTAGCTGGAAGGTATTTGCTACAGCTTGATCAAGACTCAAAGCATCTGCAAGGATAATTTATTCTTGGTGGAATAGAAAATACAGAGCTAAAAAAAAAAAAAAAATTACCACCTAACAACAAAAAAATGAAAAAAAAAAAAAAAATGAAAACCGGGTTTGGGGAGACAAGTTAGAAAGATAGGTGTTTGAAACTCAAAGAAAAGAGGCGGGTTTAGCAACACGCAGGGGGTAGTGCGTTATGGGGAGGAACATGTTTCACAAACTTGATATTACGAATATTTAATGAAGAAGTATCGATTTTCATATTCGGAGTGTTGAGTTCATTAGAAAATCTCAAAACATAGGCAATAGAATTCAATCGATTTCAAGAGAGCTGTCAGAGTAAATAGGGAGAGAATGAAGGAGTATAACTTGCCATCCATTCAAGATGAAGAAGATTACAATCTTTGCAAACGAAATGAAACAGTCTATATCTTTATGAAGTGGATGGAGGTATAGATGGATATGGTCAACCAAATAATAGTAAAAAAAAAAAAAATAGTCCATATTTATAAGGCGTGCATTAAATTATGGATTGAAACTAGCATTGGAGTATTATAAAAATTCAGAGACAAGGCTCCTGCTAAGACTTGGCGCCCTATGCCAATTTTAGGTGTGGGCAGCCGTCTGTACAAATGTTATAAATAGTAACCCCTCCCATCCTCTCATTTTAGCTATATCCAATGTTAGGGGGCTCGCATGGGAATCCGGTGCTACAAAGTCAAGCCACCCCACCCCCACCCCCAGATGGAACTTTACAGGCCCGGTGTTGACCACAAAGGCGGGGTGTCAAGGAAAAACCCCCGGTTTATGGCTAAGATGGAGTCAGCCCAGGAGGGAACTCGCTGATATACAAAGACTTTGAAGATGGATCAGGGTATATGGCAAAGAGCAAGACTTGGTTTCAGCAGCTAGAGGGACACCAAATAGATACATCCATACTAGGGTAAGCCAAAAAACAATATTCTTATGAACCTGATCATAATCTTACATATGCCCACTACCCTTTTGTTGACTAATTAAAGGAACTGACCAAGGATGTACATGGAACAGTTTCTTGGTCACTCCCCGATCTGAGTTTGGAAATCGCCTTGACACAGAAGGGTAGGAGGCTCAATCCTAAGAGAGGGGAGTAGAAAAGAGTACTTCTTGATGCAAAAGAAATAGTTCTTCAAGTCAGGAACATAATCGATTATTCAAAACTACTTTCCTAGTTATTGAAAAAAAAATCACAAACTGAACCTTGCTGTCTTGTATAGTCCCAGTTATGGGGCATTTTGTTACAACCACTAGAAAAACGTAGGAAAAAATAAAATAAAAAGTAAAATAAAAAGCACAGTAAAAAAAATTGATAACTAAAATCAGGATAAACACTTAACTGAAGTAGGCTACTAGAAAAAAATAATAATAAATTAAGATCTGTATTAAAATCTACACAAATGAAACTGTCAAAAATTCAACAGGATACAATTTCAAGCAAAACTATAAGTGGTGAGCAAAATCTAAAAAAAAACTTTTGCATGTAAGAAGATACTGAATTAAAAACAAAGAAGAAAACAATGACGAGACAAAAAGTACAAATAACAAGACGGATAATTTATAGCCATTGATAAAAAAATGCCCAACAAAGCATATACTTCAGCAAGTCTCTGTCAAGCTGTTATTAACTCTTAAAAATATGAGAAAAAAACTTTTAAAGTACTTAAGAACGAAATTAAATAATACACTCGAAAAAGGAAACAGCTTATAATTTATTGCTTTTTATTTTAAACAAAAATGAAGTAAGCCATAATAGGCTTGTCTTTTAGGTTTGGATTGTCATAAGAAGAAAGCAAAGAGGTGAGTTAGAACCAATTTAAGAAAACAAAGAAGAAAATTGATACGGCAATTTTACCTCTATGTTGAAGTTCTTCTTTTAAAGATGTAACTTGTATTAGTAATCGGCTATATTCATCTTCTGGGTGGTAGATTTCTACAACGTCACCTACTTTTAATCCAGGGATGTCTTTTGAGATGATTACAAGATCTTGAGCTGAAAGTTAAAGGTAAATATATGAGAATTGTTCAGTTAAAACTAATTACGCCAAAGAAAAACTCAGAAACCTTCCTTTTAGTAGATGAAAAGCAAGGTAAGCACAAAGGAATCTTAGCTAGTCATCCAAGATAAGTGAGACCCAAAGAAAAAAATAACTTGGTGCATTTGATCTAGAAAGAATAAGATGACAATGCCAATTAATAGTTTTTACAGCTCCTCCCCAAAGATACTGAACAATGGAGACTATGTAAAGATTTGTTTCTGCTCCAGCAGCAGATTTTTGTTAAGGTGGCTGTAGGTAGATCTGGCCTTGATCAGATTTTCTTGTCAACTTTCCTGGTTGAAACTATGATTTAACATGAAATCTTGTATATATATAATAAAACCCTTTGTATTGTACTGCTGTAAAATGTTTTGTCATCAGTGAGAAAAATACATCAACTATTTATTTAGATAGAGAAGTAACCTAGAAACAAGCCAAAGTTTAGTTTGTAAAAACACATCATATGAAAATAAACAAGATGAATGGCAGTCAGTTTCCCTCTTACTTGTGTTTTTATTAACCAGTCTAATTCCTTTATAGTCTCCACTCGTTTTAATCGTTTTTAATCTTTTCGACAGTCTGTTTTATATAAAAATATTGTATTTCTACCCAACCTTATCCTATTTTTTTTTGGTGGGGGGGGGCTGTATTTATTATCAAGTTTGAATATAAAATGTAAATTTAGCCCCCGTGATTTTGTTATAAACAATTTTTGGAAATTAATATTATTTTATCTTTTAAAGATTCTTAGATTACGAATGAATAGGAGGGAAGAGACCAATGTTATGCAACAAGAAAATCAATCAAGTGAAAAGCTTCACTTACTTGGGTAGTATCTTTAGTAAAGATGATGGATGCACAGAAGACATAAGAACCAAAATGGATAAGGAGTAGGGAGATTTTGATAGTAGAACTAAGTTTAAAGGATATGAATATATTTTATAAATTTAAGATTAGAATATTAGAAGCCATGGTCATGACACTGATCAAGTGTCATGCTTTAAAAGCTTAAGGAGAATAGATTTAGGATAGTTTTAGGTGCCTTAATCCGTCTTTTTAGTAAAGAAAAGGCTGGATGCAAGAATATTACCATAATCAAAGAAAATTATGTATATAGACCATGGCTAAATCCTGGCAATGGGAGAAAGGCTGGGATGTAATAATGACGGTTCTAATTTTTATATTTGGACAGAGCACTGAAATGGAAATTAAAAATTTTAATACCCTAGTAATTATGTGATCTTACTTCTGTCTTAAAAGATAAATTTAGATAACAGCCTACCTTTGAACATGGCCGCTTCTGAACTCAAAACAATAATAACAAAAGAGCAGTACTAATTTGTTTACTATTCAATAAGGTTTCCAAATAATAAGGCTGCTACTGTGATAATTGCGTCCTAGCCTCCCCTTCCTAATGATAGAGCCAGATACAGCGCAAGACCATATAGAAAACTTTGCTGATTTCTTTAGTTTGCATTATTTGTTGTACTTATTTCTCATCAATAGTTGTTCATAATGTGAAATAATGCCAAGTTTAAAACTAAAACAACTTAGGTTAATGAATAAAGATATGGGCCAAGGTTTAATATATGGCATCAGGTAAAGAGAAAAACGTACCATTAGTTTCAACATTCGATGTTCTTTAGAAATACAACACTTGCTCCCATTGCTATTGCATCTCTACCATCAATAATGAGGTGTTTACAAAATTCTACTGATTTCTTTGGTTTTCCAGAATTTGAAAACCAAAATTTCATACGAGGGGCTTTTTATGATCTTCGAAAAGGTTCAGTTAGGTAAATAAAATATCAGGAATGTTTCTGGATTCCAAACTATTCCCAAGGAAGATCTTTTAGTGTCTATCACCACCTTTTACCTCTCTAAGGCTATTGATCTTTGATGGACTTGGACAACCCCTGGTTTATCAAATGAAAATTTTTGAAATGTATTTCAGAGGCTTAATTATGCCACAGGAAAGTTTTTTCAAGATCTTAATTTTATTCCTTTCCTATGTTTAAGGGTTAGAAAAGTGCACAAAAGGAAGGTTTAAAACTTTAAAAAAACGGGTTTCCTTAATTTTGATTTGAGTCTACTATTCTCTGACTCTAGGTTTTTAACAAAAAAAAATCCAGTGTTTTCAAAAGAACTTTATGCCACAGTATCAGGACCTTGACCAGAACGAAAGATAAAATTATTGGAATAACTTACTATTCTTTGTTCTTCAAGAATTAAGCCCTGTAATCTAGTACATTGATTTTTGTACTTTTGGCATTATAGCAATTTGTAATTATTACATTGCATTCAAAAATATATATTGAAGCCCATCGCAACCAATTATTTGCCTATTGTGCTTTGGAGCTCAATAAGCTGCAATTTCTCCTTTTACAAATAGAAAGTTCTTGGAATATTTATCTATTAGCACAAAAAAAAAGTATTTTTGGTTCGTTTCAAAAGCATATGGTTGGCAATATGTTTATTTTTATTTTTAGGAGACAGATACATTTTTATGCTCAAACTGTGTTCAATAGAGCACAACGATGAGACCCGTTCAATAATTTATTGTAATTAATGGACAGGGTATAGCCTATAGTACATGAACAGTGCCTAATATTGGACAGAATATTTTAACTAATTGTACCTTCCCTAAGCATGGACTATTTAGGAAGCTCATAAAAACTAATCTTGGATTAAATGCAAATAGACTTAGACAAGACAAGGCTAATTGGCATTGTATATTTTTTGAGCAATTAACCTTGAAAAAAATATTCTTGTAGCCTACCTCATTCAAATAAAATTTTTATTTTCCATAACACTTTTATGTGATTAAATCTATCCTTGAATAAGTAAGTCTGTGATTAAGATGCTTTGTCCCAACTTTAAGATCCTATGTTAAACATTAGGCAGTATTTTCCAAGTTTAGACACAAGCTTAAACTGTGTGTTTATGATTAACGTTCCATGGTTGACTTTCTGTGCATTTAAAATAGAATATACAGCATTGTATATGTCTAAAATATTCAAACTACTTACCTATTCACAAACCTTACTACCTATTCACAAAAATTTAGACAAATCCAATGACGAAAAAAAACATATATCTATGATATGATCATGATTTTACGTAAGTTAACCATTGAGGGAGTGATTAGCTGTCACACTACTGGGTGTCTTACCTTAGTGGTAGGCCAATTCTAAAGGGAACAGACTGAAAAATTAAAAGTAGTACCATTAGATTCCTATTGTATGCTCTTTCCAAATATTATTTTTTCTGATAATGCCTCAACCCTATCAAGTAGTCCTAGACTCCTAGGTACAGCCCTAAATAATATATTTGATTGTTTTCTCTCATCTCATGATGCGTCATGTCTTCTTGGCTAACTGGTTTATCATGCCCTAGACCTGGTGAAAACCATTTTTTTTAGTGATAGTATGATTGTAGTTGTATTGTAGGATATAAATAAAATTTAAATTTGATTTCAAAATATAGATAATAATAAAGAAACACAATAATCAGATCAATAACAAAAGAATGTGTATTTCAAGCTAAAGTAAGAATTTCATGTTTTAGAGCTTTCTTTTAGTTTCTCTATATCCTAGGGCTATACCTGAGACCATCCAGGGGAGAGGCGGGTGTATTTTCTAAGAAGCAACCCTGATAGACTTAATTGGAAAAAACATAAAATATGGAATCTAGGCAAATATATGCAAGACTTCATAACTAACATAGTGACAAGATGAACACAAAACTCAATTTCCCTTTTTATGCTCTTTTAAAACATACAAATCAATTCACGTACAAATACACTCCTTTCCACCTATTAATTAAAAAAAACTTTCCGAAAAAAAGTTTTTCAAAGAAAAGTAAAGGCCGTTTTAAACTTAAGCTCAGGATATACAAATACCTTTTAAAATTCAAACTCAAAACGACCAGAAATTACTATTAAAGAATAAATGAAACCCAAAACGAACAGTAATTAAATAAACAATCATAGCAGAAAACATACAACAATTAATAATATTAATGAATAAATAGATCTTAAAGCGAGTAATGCTTAGATTAAATATGAAAATGAAGCTTAAAATGAAAAAAAAAACTTATATGCCCCCAGGGCATAACTTAAAACCCTTGCCCTTGCCAGGGTTGTGGGGGAGTGTCCTCCTCAAAAATATATTTTCTATCTAGAAATCTACTACGCTGAACAAAATGGATATCTGAAAATTTTGATTGGATGTTTTTGGGGAAACGATGGGTGTGGGGGGGGGGAGGGGGGATAGTTACACTCCAATCACTTTCGACTATTAAAAATGGCACTAGGCCTGTAATTTTTGCCCGATTGATCCTGTTTGGATGCTTCTACGGCAGCACATTCTATAAAAACCTTATATACCTCCAGGGCATAACTAAAACCCTTGCCGTGAGGGTTTTTGTGGATTTTCCTCCTCAAAATATATTTTCTATTTGGGAATCAACTACGCTGAACAAACTGGCTATCTCAAAATTTTGTTGTGCTGTGTTTGGGGGTCTGATGGGCGGGGGGGGGGGGGGGGGGGCTAGTTGCCCTCCAAACATTTTCGACTATTAAAAAGGGCACTAGAACTCTCAATTTTCAATCGAATGAGCCCCCTTTGAAGCTTCTACGACGACCCCTTCCATATGAAGAGCCTCTGGGAAAAAATAAATAAATAATAAAACATTGGAGCCGTATGGCCTTTACTATAGGCAACGCTACAGCGTTGCCTCTGATAAAGGGTATTCCACATATAACGCCAAAGAAACATATGAAAACTAAAAAAAAGACTAAAACAATGAAATTATTACTTCATAACATGCAAAATGTTTGCATTAATCAGATTATCATGCTTTCTTTTATTATTATCCACTTTTTAAAATAATTTAAAATAATATTTTGGTAAATTAAAAATAGTGGAGGAAAAATTTGGTTTTACCTCATGGAATTTGTCTCAAGTTTTTTTTTTTTTTTTTTTTTATACACCAAAATGCACCGATAAAAATGCTTACTTACACAAAAAAAAAAATTCCCGAAACCCCCTTGCACAAGTAACCCAAATTTGCCCTTAAAGGGGGAAAATGAGGGTGGGGTTTTGATTTTTGTGTTTATAGATATTTTGGGGTTTGAACAGTCGTTTCCGATCAAATCAAGCACGATGAATCCGAATCTGACGTCAGAAATCCATTTTTTATACCACAGTATAATTTTTCATCTTTATGGAAGAGAGAGGGGGGGGGCTAAAGGCCGCAGATCCTTATTTGACGGATTCCTGTGGCTAAAGAATCATTTTATATCAAATAAAGTACTGTATTTCCAAATACAAGGTCAAAAAGCAGTTTTTCACCATTTACCTGATTTCCACCTCTATGGGGCCTGTAATAGGCTACGAGAGGTTGCTAAGTATAGAATCTTGAAAACCACTTTTTAAATCGAGATCAAAACAAAAGATCAATCAGTTATAAAAAGGAAAATTTAGAACTCAGGTAAATTAATCAAAAAAGCATTTTGATTTTAAAGCACAGCCTAAAGCTAATTCTTCTTCCTGCTCGTCTTCGTTATCGTCCTCATCCTGTCTAACTGCAGCGTTAGCACATAACGCCCCTTTACACTCCCCACCGGCAAAGCTGCAGCGCAAACCGTTCCGAGGGCAGCTCCATCTGAGAGACTCAAACATGCTGGTGCACCAAACTATCTTCAGCAGATTTTCTGATGCAGGTGAAGCATTTGTCATAATGGGAAGATACATATTCCGTGACCAAGAGAGGCGCCAACCCCACTCTCCCGGCTTTAGCTAATTGGACGCGTCTTGCCACTTCATTATTTACAAATAGCACCTGTAAAAGTAGTACTTTACGGCAGCCAAAGATGGTGGAAGACACTCTGCCGGAACAAAAGCACTTGCAGTCCGCATTGTAAACGCTCGCACCCGCATATCTTTCAGGGTCTTCTCATTACTTTTCCCTTTGTATATGCGGAAAGAAGCTTTCTCTCCAGCTTCGTTGATCTCCTGGTGGTTGAATTCTGTTGTCATGAAGATCTTGCTAGCATTCTTTTAAATTCCATCTTTAAGTGACAAAGAAACCACTGCTGGTTTCCCTACGTCGTGAAGTCTAGATGTTGTATCAAAACCAGACATTGCGTGGCAAACGAGTAGATTTTCTACCGCTTTGGTTCCTAGTTTGTTCTTGATCCTTTTTATGTCATACTGCATTGGTTATTTTCATGCGTGTCTGTCTACGTAAAGATATCACATGCATCAAGCTTGGCGTGGTACAAAAGAAGGACTAATAAGTCGGTATACTTCCGAATGAAAGTGATCGACAAAGTTTCAGCACAACTGACTGCAGTTTGTACAACTTAGAGACATTGGTATCATACCTGAGCATATAGAACTTTACATTCATAGTTCGCAAGGCTCTTGGTATGTAGGTTGTGTGCAATTTATCGTCGTTGGTGTATCAGGGCAAGAGTAAAAAACAATCACTCCCTGGCCAAAATGTCTTGTGACATAATCTGCGTAAGATCCAGCCACCTTAGAGTAAGCGGATCCAGCAGTCCACAGACTTTTGTGGACTATCCAGCCACCAACCAGGACTCTCTAGGAGGTTGGCAATGTCACTATACCATCGAACCCCTCAATTTTCATCAGTGCATTAGTTAGAAAGGCTTTGTCTGCTGTCCTTATCACCTCAAATGAACTAAAGAGCAATGATGGAAAATTACATAGCTTGAACAACATACCTGTGGTCAAGCCAGAACAACTTGTGCTAGCCACTACAGCTAGACATTGGAAGATTGGAGCTGGGTCGACCATTTCTATCTTGCCATCTATCACCATGAATGGCTTCTCAGGCATAGTTACAGCTTTATCCTTTCTCCTGAAAACATATTTGTCAATGTCTTTTCCTTTCATGTTCTTAAGAATCGTTTCTTACAAAGATTTGATGACGCCTGCGTTTATATATGATGAAGCGTGAACACCATTAACTACAATAAACAGCTTTGAATTTTGCCTGAACGGTTCTAGGGGCTCATAGCATTGAACTGTCTTTTCGATGCCTGCCAGATCTCTAGCTCTCCTCAAAGATATCGCTTTTGTGTGATTTTCAATAGTAAACTCCGCGAGGCCAGTCAGGTTCTTCATCCGTCCGCTAACGAGCACAAAAGTAGGCATAGCAGATGTCCCAACTGTCCACGGTAATTCAGTCATGCCACTACCTCTCGTTAGACCGCCACTCGTTTTCATACTTCTAACAAACGTCTGTTTGATCCCCGAATTAGGAGAAAGTACCACCCAGTAGTTGCCAGTTCTCTGGATGAACAGATATTCCTGTAAAGTTCTGTACTGCTCTTGATTCTCTTTCCTCAACTGAAAAATCGACTGCACAAACAGTCAAGTAGACTTCGTGTAAAGATTGCAGCCGGAAGAGGCAAAGTTAGGAAGCATTTCTATCAACGACTGTAGATAAAGCTCAAGGTTGCCACTTTGTTCAGCTGTCAGGTTCTTTCTTAGGATTCCAAGCAGGTCCAAATACTGAAAACAAACACAGGCAGTTCTGACTCGGATAATCATTCTTTTACACTATGAACTATTTCGTAGATAAGATTCGCTGATTCCGACCCCTGTGCTTCATTGATAGTATCTCCTTCAAGTAGTGACACATACACTTGTTTTGACTTTTCAAGAGGTTCTGGTAGCATGTTATTGCCATCAAACTTTATGCTATTCAGTTCATTTCGGAGACCACACTGCCTTTCCATGACGATAAATAAAAGTTCAAATAGGGATAAAATCCTTTTAATAGACAGTGATGATAGAAATTCACAAAAATACCAGATATTTCGGTCACATATACAGTGACCGTCATCAGTAGTAAAACGTTTTACTACTGATTTTTACTACTGTGTTTTACTACTGAGTTTTACTACTGATGACGGTCACTGTATATGTGACCGAAATATCTGGTATTTTTGTGAATTTCTATCATCACTGTCTATTAAAAGGATTTTATCCCTATTTGAACTTTTATTTATCGCTATTCAGTTCTGATGATAATAGGTTCACCCAAGGGGCTACCTCAAATAGACCATGGTTTCACACGGCACTAGAGACAGCTTTGCCTCGTAACATACTATGCCCAGTGGTAGGTGCATTTACTTGACATAGGGTTCCCAAAAGTGCAAAGTCAGCCAATTGCACTGAGGAAACTCATGCGTGTGTGAAATCCAGCTAGGACAACAATAGCATTTTCTAAAGCACTTGTGGTAGGCTTTTCATTGACAATACACTTTGTCTTCCAGTAAAGTGGTTGGTCAAAGGTAATGGCAAGCACTATGGTAGATGGCCCCACTGATTAGATCACTTAAAGAATGGCACTAAGGAATGGAAACTGCAAACTATAGGGGGAGGGAGATTCTGGAATACTTGTTTGAAATTAAACTGTTCAAGATTCGTGCTCTAAGGCACCATTCATAGCCTGATAGGACATGGTGAACCAATCAAAAATGAATAATATAACTAATTCCTGTAGGTCAACTTTCACAACCGTTTTAGGTAAGATGAGGTATTTGACTACATAAAACCAAGTCCTTAACTTCATTTTCTAATTTACCACTATTGATTTTATAGGAAATGACCAAACAATCCAACCATTTATTAATTTTGAGTTTTAATCCCCCTCCACGTCCTTGAGGGTGGAAATGGGCATTAGAGTAAAGAAAAAGTGAAAACCTAAATCCAGATTTGGAGTCAGTATGCTTGATTTGATCAGAAACGACAGCTTAAACTCCCATATATTTGTAAACACAAAAATTGATATTCCCCCTCAAGGCCAAATTGGGGACACTTGTGCGATGGGGATTCAGATGAACGTGAATTTTGTTTGTGATTAAGCTGATTTTTCTGAACATTTTGATGTAAACAAAAAAAAAACTGCACAATTTGATCTTTTTTCACATATCTTTCCTCTGCTAAAACTATTACACAAAGAGATAAATTCTAGACTGAGAAGATAACCAGTTTAATACGGGAGCTACAGCATATGAATATATTAAGGTGACAGAGACATATATTATTAGGGCTAAAATTGGGACCATCACGCCTAATCAGCTTCAACCTAAATGATGACCAAATCTTCTATAAAACCCCCTCATTCTTCATGCAGATGATTCTAAATCAATAGATAATGCTGCCACAGCTTCTGATTTATAAATCTATCAAGATTAACCTTGACTGTCTTGGAAGTGGGGCTGATACATACCATGTGGTCTGTTTTAGCAAACATAATCAACACCAACAGTATTTACTCCAAGGTAGTCTTCTTTCTTCAGTTTCAGAAGAAAAACATCTCAGAATCATTACTGATGACAAATTGAGTTTTAACATATGCAAAGACTGTGTTATCATTTGTTCAATCTCTTGGCATTGTTTCCTTAAGATTACCTTATATCACACTTGCTAGTGACAGGAAAAAATAGTATATCTGTCAGCTTAATGATGGTTGTGAGATGTATGATCTGTGCTGTCTAAGGAGGTGTGCCAAGGTATGTTCAGCCACTGCATATACATTGATGACTTAAATGCATCTATGCTAGAAGAGGTCACAGTTCTTTTGCTAAGGAAGTTCCACAGGCTGATGATTTTATTGGAGAATAACTTGTTCCTCAGCTTGTTCCTGGAAAAGCTTTTAAGAGTGACTGCAAGTTTTCTTTGAGTTGTCATGTTGAAAAAGGCCAGGTATCTTCAGCATTCAGAAGCTTGTAGGGTAAAGTACCAATGATTCAACAGTTTTTGTAAAAAAAACAGTTTTTCTACTCCAAATGTCCTAATTTAAAGACTTTTGGTTTGAAAAGGGTTTCAGTATGTAGGAAAAATATTTAGGAATCTAATTGTTTGATGAGAAGTTTGAAGTTTTATCTGAAAAGGGTACAAAAATCCAATTTTCCGAAATTAAAGCATTTTCACATAAAAATTTGACACAAAGTGAGTTGAAACGTTTTATAATGGTATTTTGTTAGGATTGGTTGTTGGTAATTTTAACTTTTGTTAGGATTGGTGTTGGTAAGTTTCGACAGTTTGCAATCTAAAATATTTTAATATCTAAAATTGTATATCATGCCAATATCTAAAATTAAATAATCATATAATATCTGAAATTATGCCAAAGACAGGGAAATAAATCAAGTTATTGTATGGCAAATAATACAGAACCAAAAATAGTGGAGTTGTAAAAAAATAAATAAATATAGGAATTAAGTAACAAAAGTTGAATGTAAATACCATAAATTATGCTGATTATATTGCTAATTTAATTAGATTGCTAATAGTGTATTACTAGTTACTATATTACTAAGGCATTGATTATAATACCCCAGAGTTTTTATTATATAATCTTTGAACTATTTTTGAAAGAGTGGGTATCTCTTAGTTCTTATCGGACGGGTTTGGGAAAAAAGGGCGTGGGGGGGGGGGGTGCTAGTTGCCCTCCGATATCTTTTTACTCTTTGGGGGTGAGCTGGAGCTTTCAGTTTCCAATCAAATGGGCCATCTCTGGGGTTTGTACAAGCATACCTTCTGTAGGAACCGTATATGCCCCCAGAGCGGTGCTTACAATGCCTGTTCTGGGCCCTGGGGGGTTGCGTCAACACAGGAGTTTTTCTTGTCTGACCTTTGAACTATTTTTAACGAAATGGCCATATATAAAGGAGTTTTGAAACTTTGGATTTTGTTCAAAATCCAGATAGTTTTGGGAATTAATAGGATTTGAACCCGCAATGAATAGAAGTTTGGTAAATATACAAACCAAATTCTGGCCCAAGCCTGTGTTGAAAAATGTAGTATAAGTTTTAGGAGACTTGTCAGTCTATCTGGCCTCCCCCAGGCCATTCAGCGTGTCCCTAGGTGGTGATAGGGGAACACTCTACAGATATGTAGGGCACCTCCATAGGAGGCACGGACCAAGGGGGGACTTTGTCCCTGGTGGTCCATAATAGAAACTGGGGCACCTTCGCCCAGGTTCATAGAGAAACAGGGGAGAAATCATGAATCTTGAATGTGTATTCAAAAGGACCCACCGGCTTGTCAAAAAATTTCAGGAGCTACAAGCCTTCTCCTAGTAATAGATTAAATTGACTGGTGATGCAGAATACAGTCGCAAGAGGATTTTCTAGTGGTGGACAACTGTGGCAGGGCGCAAGATCCAGATCTATGGACACCGGCCTCTGCACAGGGCTGCCTCGACCTTTTCGGGGTACAAGACTTGGGACCTTGCGGTCAACTCTATTCCCACTTGAGGAGTGGCGCCCCTCGAGGAAATTATAGCCTAGTAAACGACACGGCGTTTTCACGGGATTCTGACTAATGGACAATTCTTCTGGGCTTGGTATGTTTTGATGGGCGTCTTTGGGCTGAAAAACCTCTTCCTAGCTAATTTATCTATTATGGGTTGCCTCCTCGTAGTAGCATAATATTTGTAGGCATGAATATATAATGAGTCGGAGGTAATAGGCTTCAGACTGTCTGTGCAGGATTTCGACTCTTGTTGATAGAAGAGCATCGCCAAGTGATGGAAACCATGTTGTGACCAAGATGGGACCAGGATTGCACAAAGCCTCCATTCATGGAGGTCCCAGGGACTTCTTGCTGTCCGGTTCTAAGCCAGCTTAAGCACTTAAGCCTAGGTAAATATGGTGTAGGAAAACAAAACAGTAATGGATACAGACTTTTGCAATTTTGTAGGTATAACAATCTAGTTATAACCAATACGGTGTTTGGTCATAAAATGGTTCATAAGTTAGCATGGTATTCACGTGATGGTAAGACAGATAACATTATTGATTATGTAATTGTAAACCGAAGACTGGCAGGATCAATACAAGATACTAGGGTATATAGGAGTGCTGTTATTGATGTTAAAAGGGAAGATCGCAATCTAGTAGTGTCAAGGGTTAATTTAAAGCTGAAATTCCCAAATGCTAACCACTTCCCAAGAGGTTATGAGGTTGGTAGAGTCAGGGATGAGAATTTGACAGAAAATTTCCTGGATCAGTTGAATACTAAACTTGAGTGTTTAAAATTTGATAATGTGGAAGATGGTTGGAATAATTTTAGAAAAATAATGTGTGAAGTTGCTGAAGGTGTTTTAGGGAAGAAAGCTAGAACTGCAGCTACGAATATTAGTGAAAAAGCTTTATGTTTAATAGAAAGGAGAAAGGAATTGTACAAGAATTATCTGAGTGATAGATTGTATGAAAACAAAAGAATTGTAAAAAAAAGTGGAGAAAGCACTAAAATATGAAATAATGAGGTTTGAAGTGAAGGCCCTGGATAAAATTTCTCGAGCATCTGGAAGATGCAACTAGATGGTATAATAGTAAAATATTGTACTGGCACGTTAACAAATTGAGAGGGAGTAATCAATCCGGACTTGTCCCAGTTAAAGATAGGAATGGGGTCGCAATTAGCGATAAGGAAAAAACTAAAGAGAGATGGGCCGAACATTTTGAGAACTTGCTTCACCGAGATAGAGTTGCAGGAAAAAATATAGAGGAAAATGAAAAAGTTTGTGATACCTGGGATGTGAAGGAAGATGTGTTTTGTGAGGAGGAATAAGCAACAGTACTAAAAGGATTAAAGAATAATAAGGCTCCAGGTGCTGATAGGGTGGTAAATGAGTTTCTTAAATATGGTGGCTCTGAGGTTAGAAATAAGTTATTGAAGATTATGAATATGATTTTTGAAAAAGGGTAAGCACCTAGTGATTTTAGGAAAACTTTAATTAAGCCACTTTATAAGAAAGGTGATGAAAGTGAGGGTGGTAATTATCGAGGCATTAGTCTGGTCTCTGTAGGTAGCAAATTACTTAGTAATATGATATTTTTTTGACTTAGAGATGCCGTAGACAAAGTTTTAAGAGAAGAACAGTGCGGTTTTAGAAAAGGTAGAGGATGTGTCAACCAAATTTTTCACTCTTAGGCTAATAATTGAAAAGTGCCTGAGTTTTCAAACACCTTTGGCCCTCAGTTTTATAGATTATGAGCAAGCGTTCGATTCTGTTGATAGAAGAGCTTTAATAAAGGTTTTATCCTTGTATGGCATGCCAGACATGCCAGACTGCTGTGGTTAAGGTAGGAAATGAGGTTACCAGCTGGTTTTGCATTAAATCAGGAGTTAGGCAGGGTTGTGTTCTATCCCCCTTTATATGGGTTATTTTGATGGACTTTGTTTTAAGGAGCACAGGAAAGGCAATGGGAGACCACGGAATCAAATGGGGAGGAAAAAGTCTCCTGGACTTGGATTATGCTGATGATTTAAGCATCCCAGATGAAAGTATGAGCAAAATGAATGGAGTTTTAGAGGTTTTGCGAGTTCAGGGTGCTAGAATTGGTTTAAAAATTAATGTTAGGAAGACTAAGTCACTAAGGCTAGGAATAAGTGAACATGAAAAGGTGACGTTGGGTAATGAAAAGATTGATCAGGTGGGCAGCTTCACTTACCTTGGTAGTATTATTAGTTAAGATGGTGGGAGCTGTGAAGATATCAAAAGTAGAATAGCAAAGGCACAGTGTGTTTCTTCACAGTTAATAAAACGTCAGGAAGAATAGGAAAATAAGTCTGCAAACCAAGATTAGAATATTGGAAGCTACAGTGATCAAATATGGCTCTGAAGCATTGGCGCTCCGAAAAGTGGATTTGCTAGATGTTTTCCAGAGAAATTGCTTAAGGATTGTTCTGGGTACCCGGCTGACTGACTGTATTTCAAACAATAGGCTATACGAAAAATGTGGTTCAATACTGCTCTCTAGGGCTATAATGAAAAAAGCTTTAGGTGGTTAGGCCACATTGTGCAGATGAAGAATGACAGATTGCCCAAGATTGTTCTTTTCAGCCAACCATCTAGGGCTAAACGGAAAGCAGGTCATACCCGTCAGGGGTGGGAGGAGGTCATAAAGAAAGATTTTAAGGAAATGGGAACTTTGTGGGCGGGTGTAAAAAGGGAAGCTTTGAATAGATTGGGGTAGAGGAGGAGCGTGCGTAGCTGTGTTGGAGTCAGGCGGCTTGGTGCTGTGATGAGTTGTTAGTAGTAGTAGTAGTAGTAGTAATTTGACACAACAAAAAAGTTACCTGTTTTTTATGCAAGTCAGAACCCAATTCAACACATGTCAAAATATTTGGGGAATAACAGTGGGTGGAACTTGGTGTAGTTGACATGTGTTGAAATACTTGAGGAATACCTGTGGGTGGAACCTGGTATATTCGACATGTATATTCTTGTTTCTTTGTTTTTCTTTAACTCTATTTAGCCTAATGTATAACAGTATAAAACACTATTCAAAAAGTAGAAGTAATATAACTAACAAAATTGTTTAAAGTATGTAGTATTTAGTATAAAAAAATTGTTATACTGCAATTCTAATCAACTTGAAAAATTTTAGTTTGGACTGTCTTTTGTCAGGAAAGTCCAGAATTCAACCAACAAAATATGACACCTCATTTTTTTGTCAATAAAGAAAATGGTATAGTTTTTGTCAAGCTGCTGTTCAACTTCTGACCCAAAGTTGAGAATTTTTTTTTTTTAGTTGCATTGATAAGTTCTAAGGAAAGGGAAAAATGACTTCCATGTGAACCTCTGCAATTTTTGGTTGTAGCAGGCACCCATAAATTTGACAGCTATATTTTCATCAGTGGACCCTGGAATTTTGACACCTATTATTTCTCATTTGTTTTACATGTTCAGTGAAGTTTTGACAGAGTCACCTATATTTCAACAGGTCCTGTTGCTGTATGTCCAAAATTTCAACAAGATATTCGCTAAAGAAATGAGCCAATTTATAGAATCCATTATCTAGATTTGAATTTGAGAAAAGGAAAATTTTTAGTGTGCATGGTATTCCACTACATTAAACAAGAATCTTTGACACTTGGAACCTAGTTTTGACAATCTAATATTTGTTGCCATTTCAATTTAATTTTTATCAAGAAAAAGCTAATGTGACTTGAATTCAGATAAAACCAGATGTATCTGGATGCATTGGTGCTAATCGCAACTTTTTTTTTTCTAATCCTAACCATAGGCCAGTTGGTACCTATATGGCTCTTACCACTCAATTCTACTCTCTTCTAGACATTCTATAGCTATTACTGAATCAACCCCTCTTCCATTGTCTTCTCTATGCTTTAGTACATGGGTCAAACATTATAAGAATTCACAACTAGCAATGCTAAGCACTTGATAGAAGGTAAGTCAGTGGAAAATTGATATTTCTGTTGCAGATGTCTGCAAATTTACATGACAGTTCATCCCTTTTTGACAAATATCAAAAACACTATACCATCATGAAATGTAACTATTACAAGTCCAAATGGGGATACTAAAAGAATACTTGCAGAACCTAAAGAACAGCAATTGGATTGGCTTTTACCAGATGACAAGAAAATTTCCAAAAAGGTGTCAAAAACAACACATATGGTACAAAAAATGCATTATATAGCTGAACAATTATATAGTTGAACAATTCTCTTATCAAACTGGCCCTTTACCCTGAAGAGAAGACCATAAGATTTTATTAGTTTCTCTTTCAAAAAAACAATTATAAGCTGCCTAGTGGATCTAATTGAAGTTCCAAATAAAAGGCCTACATACCTATGTGAACTGGAAGATCAGATTACAGCAGAACCAATTTGGATTGTATCATTGGATGCAATCTCCAGTTTAAAGACATGGAAATCTGTTTTGAAAGTAGCAACTAAAAGACCAATTTCTTTTAGTCCAGAGCAAACAACATCAACAACATTCTGGAATGCCCCTAGATTATCAAACAAATACCATTGGTATAAGACAAGTGACTTGCATCAATATATGGCTCAATTAAGTATGGTGGAATTTGTTGACTGACTACTCTAACTTGAGTTCTTAAATATTGCCAGGCTATGAACAGAACCTTGCTTAACACCGCTGTGCACACAAAAACCTTGCAAATGTATCCAGATTGCAGAGTTCTATACCACTGCCATAGGCAGATACAAACAAATGGATTACAACCTACGGAACCAACTTTAGGAAGAATCAGTAGCCTAACTACTGAACAAACTCATACACTTAGGCTAAGTACAAAATTCACAAAGAACAGGTTGGCTATATTAAGATTTTCTATCCAACTGGAGGGCAGCTGAATCTGCAACCAGGAATTGATAAGGAGCCAGACAAGGAAATCAATCCTGAAGAAGTCATCATGGAGCATAACAAGAGTTGAAGTTCTTAACTTGCTCTAATCTCCAATTTGAAGTCATGTGGGGGGGGGGTGTAAATTGTCAATTTAACTGAAAATCTTATTTATAAAGAGCATTGAAAAAAAAAAACAGAGCATTATAGTCACCTTTACCCTATCCCTCTGGCAATTATAAACTCATATATATTTTGCCTTCTGGAATCTCATGGTACTACTTTTATTTGTTTAAAATTGTCCGTTTTGAAGTGACCAACCGCTAATTTTACCCAGTTAATTGCAATAAGGTCTGCTGAGCACAGGGATGGTCTATGCACAAGGATCATATTTGAAAAAAAAAATCTTACTGAATCCCCCTCCACCACTAATGTTCATCTGGTGTGTAAAAAGTTTCATGAGCTTCATTTTTTACTGTATCGGACTGACGGAACTTCTTGACAACAAAGGTTTTTGTAATGGCCCAGGAGATAGTTGTTGCAAATGGATAAACTTTAATTTCGTTTAAGCATTTCATTTCTTTCAAATATTTTGTTTTTTCCATACAGAAATGCACCCTTCAAATTGGTACTGAAGATGGCATTATAATTCAATTTGCGGAACTCTTTTTAAAACTGTAGCACGGGCCTTTCCTAGTTATGAATATAATTAGAAGGCTTTTAAAAGTTCCCTTAAATGGCTTTGTATGTCTTGTTTCATTATATCTTATCTTAAGAAGGTTATTGTGAAATTTCAGATAACTGGCTGTTTTCTGTGTTCAAAAGTAGTTGAGTAAGATGAATGAAACTAGGCCTAGCCTATCAGGAATGAAGAACCTAAACTATGTCTAGGGAAGGTCTTTGAAGTGTCAGCTTCAACAACAATGTGGGAAAAATGTATGGTAAAATGCTACTTTAGCTACTTTTGACTATCTTGGATAGGGGTTAGGTTAAGAAAATGAAACTTTCAGGGATAGATCTACAGGCTAAAGTATGTCCCGGGAAGGTATTTTGAAGTACCTACCTCCACTCCTTCTCCCTCTAGAGGGTCCTGACCTTTGATGACCTTTAAAAATCTGTCAGTTATAAAAGTGAAACCTTGTAATAGTAGATCTTCTGCTTAAAATGAAGTACGAACAAAATTGTTTTCAGCTTCACAACTTTGCTCAATCCTGATTTATAGAGTTTTAAAGATATGCAAATGCATTTCCTAAATTTTGAAAAAAAAACATTGATATGGCTTAAAATACTACTCAAATAACAGAATTGTATTCTCAGAACTAAAGCCCGAGAAAAAGAATCATATAACTGAAAATTAAGGTAAAATATTGTTTTGTCAAAATTTCAATAGGTCTAGACCTGTCATGTAGGCAAATTTCAGGATCCTCTAGAGGGAGAAGGAGAGGAGATAAGTACTTCAAAATACCTTCCCAGGACATATTTTAGCCTGTAGACCTATCCCTGAAAGTTTCATTTTCCTAACTTCATCCCTTTCCAAGATAGGTAAAAGTAACCAAAGTAGAATTTTAGTTAACAACAATGTGGGAAAAATGTATTATTTATTTATTATGTTTTGTATTTTTTTTCAACTAAGGAAATGCATAGCCTAGCCTATAGAAGGAGTCGTCATAGAAACTTTGAAAATAACTCATTTGATTGCAAATTGAGAGGGTTTGTGCCTGTTAAATATTTCAAAGTTCATATTATTGACTTGGGAATAAAATGAATATACCACTTGATGCATTTTTAATGCTCTTTACAAGTATAGGCTAATAATCATTTAGCCTAGCCTATGTTGAAAATTAATTTTACCCCCACCCCTATATATACCAATTCATGTTATTTATTTGCAGATTAGGGGGGGGGGGGGGTTAAAGTTTAAATTTACCTTTCATTTTGTGTAAGAAATAAACTTTCCTCCCCCCCCCCACATGTAATGTGTAAATAGGCCTATATACCCTAAATTGTTATATATAGCCTAAGAATGAGGGTAAAATTCATTTGCAACAAAATAATTAGCCTACTATATTTGTAAAGAGCATAAAAAAGGCATCAAGTGGTATGTTTACTTTTATTTGTAAGTCAATAGGCCTAATAGGCATATAAACTGCAAAATATTTAGGCCTACCTAGTGCTCTTACTAATAGTCAAAAATGATAGGAGGGCAGCCAACCCCTTCCTTCATGCCCATCATTTCTCCAAATAAATCCTATCAAAATTTTAAGATAGCCATTTTGTTTTTTGTAGTTGTTTGGTTTGTTAATCATTTATTTGAAGATTAAAACCCCCCCCCCCCCCACAGCCCTCAAGGCAAGGGTTTTAAGTTTTGCCCTGGGGCTACAACTTTTATTATTACCCTAGGAAGGTAATTTGGAGTACCTACCTCCACTCCTTCTCTCTCTAGATGGTAGTGACCTTTGATGACCTTTAAAATTCTTTGTGTTATGACAGTGAAACCCTGCAAAACAGATCTTCTGCTTTAAGGAAGTAGTCTACAAGAAAACTGTTTTCAGCTTCACAACTTTGCTCAAACCTAATTTATGAGGTTTGAAAGTTTTGCAAATAGGCTATATTTCCTAAATTTTGAAGAAAAAAAAATTAATATGGTTTAATATTCTACTCAAATAACAGTAATTGTATTTTCAGAACTAAAACCAGAGTAAAACAGACTGATAAATAAAAATTGAGGTAAAATCTTGTTTTGTCAAAATTTCAATATGTATAAACCTGTCAAGTAGGCAAGTTTCTAAGACATAGAAATCAGAAGGGAGTTAACATGGAAGCTTGGCAATAACTTCCCAGAGTATTTTTTTGCCATAAATTTATTGCTAAAAGATTCAGTTTCCTAACCTAACCCCTTTTCAAGAAAGCAAAAATAAGCTAAACTAGAATTTTACCACCCTTTTTAATAGTTGAAAGTGATTAGTGGGCAACCAGCCCCCCCCCCTGGCCATCATTTTTCCAAATATATCCAAACCAAATTATGAGATAACCATTTTGTTAAGCCTATTTGAAAGGTCCAGTAATTGTGTCTGTGGCAATGATAACCCCCACCCCCTCAGGGCAAGGGCTATAAGTTATGCTGGTTGCCAATTGTTTACATTTAAGGTTTTTATCAAAAGGGTGGTTGTATAAACTTTGGATGTGGCTCATTCAATTGGAAGTCAGAAATACTAGTACACTTTTTAAGAGTCAAGTGATAGGAGGGCAAATAGCCCCCCCTCCCACATCTTGTTTTCTCAAATTGTGTCTTATAGAAATTTTGAGGTAGGCATTTTGTTCAAAATACTCTAAAGATAATATAACAAGCACAAATGATACACTATAATTAGGGAGTAAGGAGGAAAACTTTCTGCTTAATATATTTGGTAACTTCTTAAATTACCTTAAATCACAGCTTGGAGTGAAATAAGGACTTTCGATCCTGTTGAATCACTCCTTATGATGACTGTTGTAGTTGGTTAAGTTCTGGTGGAAGATTCTGGTGCTTCCCAGTCAAACTTCCATGGTGTATCTTTCCACTCAGCATCCAGATGCCGTTTGAAAGCATCTGTTGATTCAGCAGCAACAGTGTCCTCCTTGAGGTTATTCCAGAGGTTCTCAATCCAATTCAAGAAGAAATTGAATCTTGCTCCAGTTGTAGTGTGATGTTTGCGGATTCATCTAAGGTGTCCTCGTGTTTTGTGGGAGGTGTCGATCTCCAGGATCTCATTTTCGCAATTGGTTGAGAGGAGTTTGTGCGCCTGGATCATGTCTCCACGTTTCCGTCTGTATACTAAGGAGGGGAGGTTGAATTCCTTCAGCCGTTCACTGTATGTCTTGTTTTCCATGCCGACAATCATCTTAGTGGCCCTTTGTTGGATTTGCTCAAGAACTTCCTTGTCCTCTTTGAATCAAGGGGTGGCCAGTATCGTCCCCACCTCCAGTCTAGGTCTTACTAGTCCTTTGTAGAGTTTGGTGATTACGTGTTTACTCCTACTGGTGATGCTGTGTTTGATGATGCCTAGGGCTCTACTAGCATTGGCTGAGATTTTTGTGAGTGGGAGCTGAATTTCAACTGGGAGTCAACGATGACGCCAAGGTCACTCTCCTCCTGGACAGGCTCAATTGTGTGGTGACTTCCAGAATTTTGGGTCATGAGGTACTGATGTTTGGGGTTTTTGTGTCCAAAGTGTATGACCTTGCATTTGTCTGCGTTGAATTCCAGCAGCCATCTTTTGACCCAGGAGCACATGTGGTTGAGATCAGTTTGGAGGGATTGGATGGAAGAAGAGGTGTTGGCAGGACCTATGAGTTTCGAATCATCCGCATATAGGGTGGTTTTGTTGCTGGTGATGATGGGTAGCTCATTTATGTAGATGTTGAACAGGGTGGGGCCCAGGACGCTGCCCTGGGGAACCCCACTAGTGACTTTGATTTTGTCAGAAAGGACATGGCTATTTGGTCCAGTTATCACTTTCACTTGCTGTGTTCTGTCCCTCAGAAAGTCCTCTGTCCAACTGACCACTTGTGGACTAACAGATAGAGTAAGTAGCCTGTGAATGAGGTATCGGTGACAAACCTTGTCAAATGCTTTGGCTAGGTGTAACAATATTATATCCACAGGTAATCCTCTCTCTAGTAGGTCAGTTACAAGACTATATGACTCAAGAAGGTTTGTGTCCACTGATCTCTTTGAGCGAAAACCATGCTGACTACTGCTGATAAGTGAGTTGGCCTCAAGATGGTTAATGATACGCTTGTTTATGATTCTCTCCATGACCTTGCATGCCACACATGTAAGGCTGATAGGTCTGTAGTTTGCTGCAGAAGTTTTGCTACCTTTCTTGTGAATTGGGATGACTAGTTCCTTCTTCCAGTCCCCAGGAAGCTTTCCTTGTGCAAGCGACAGATTGAATAGTTTTACCAGTGGGGCTGATATTGCAGGGCTTAATTCTTTCATCAGTCGTGGGCTGAGACCATCAGGTCCCGTCGATTTATTGGGATCGAGGTCCTTTAGCGGGTTGGTTACTTCTTCAATTGTGACTGGTGAGTGTACCATCAGGAAGGGAGTGTAAGCCTGTTCTGCCGGTGGGGGGGTTGATTGGGGGCCATCCAGGGAGAACACTGAGGCAAACTGCTGATTAAGAAGGTTTGCTTTTTCAGAGGGGCAAGAGGATAAAGAGTTGTTGCTTACCAGGTCTGGTATGGTGTGTCTGCCTGGCTTCTTATGGGAGATGTATTTCCAGAATAATTTTGGGTTTTCCTTGACGTTTTTGGCCAGTCGTTCTTTGTAGTTTGAGGTCAGTTTTCTAGTTTCTTTTCTGAGGAGGTTCCTTGCAGTTTTGTACTGCTTGTACAAAGCTGTAGTCTTTTGTTTCATTTACTTCTCCCAAAGTTTTTTCTTCCTGTTGCATAGTTTCTTGATTTTTGGGGTGAGGAAAGGTAAAGTTTTGGGTTTCTTTTTCCATGTTACGCTGTTGTGTTTGGCTTGGCTCTCTAGTGAGGTCTTTTTTAGAGTTAGCCATGAGGCTTCGACATCTTCTGATATAAGTGTTTCCAGGTTAGCATCTAACAGCTCCTCCACTATCATCTTGTAATTTATAAAGGATTGCTTGGTATATTTTGATGGTTTGGAGTTGAGTTGAATAGATGAGAGAACTGGCTTGTGGTCACTTGAGCCACTTGGACTGAGAGTGTATGTGTTGATTACCTTTTCTGGGTCATTCGTTATGACTAGGTCCAGTACGGAGGGATTTTGTCCTGGGCAAATTTGGATTTTGGATTTTGTTCTGTTTGTTTTCAGTTGAATAATAGCTTTGTTTTTGTGTAAATTATAAGTTCATTATTGGTTTCATTTTACTAAATTGTTTCTTTTAATCTTTTATTCATTATTCATTATAATGTCTGTTATTAGGCTATGTGTATAGGGTTGTATAGTTGTCAGTAGCTGATGGTAAAACTAGACCATTTGGGACTGGTTGACTACAATGTTGGAAAAATACCTGGTTTTTTAACATTCAAATTAAAAAAAAGTTACCTCTACACCCTAGCCTTCAAAGCTAATCATTTACTTGTTTAGATGATTTTGACATATCCAATGATGAAACAGCCCATTTTCTAGGTGATATGGTAAAGATTTTACTATGAGTTAGAGGTCAAAGAATGGATCAGCTGCCCAACTACTTGCTATCTTACCCTAATATGTAAAATAACTGTAGTTAACACATTCTGACTGAAATTCTACTATACTTTACCCCAAAACAAGCTAATTTGCAAACATATAGCCCAAAGTATGTATTTCTCTTGTGTTTTTCTAATACTTACTTATGTCATTCCCAAAAACACTACATTTTCAGAATTGTGAGAATAAAATTATGTGGGAACTGTGGGAATAGACATAAGAGGCAATGCTATAGCATTGCCTATAGTAAAGGCCATATGGCTCCAATGTTTTATTATTATTATTTATTTATTATTTTTCCCCCAGATATACTTCATATGGAAGCAGTTGTCATAGAAATTTCAAAGGGGGCTCATTTGAATGGAAATTGAGAGTTCTAGTGATGTTTTTAAGGGTCAAAAGTGATTGGAGGGCAACTAGCCCCACCCCCATGCCCATCATTCTGAGATAGCCATTTTGTTCAGCACAGTTGATTTCCAGATAGAAAATATGTTTTTGAGGAGGACACTCCCCCACAACCCTCAGGGCAAGGGTTTTAAGTTATGCCCGGGGCCATATAAAAACGATGTTAGGACAATGTATTATTTATTATTTTTTTCCTTTAGAGCAGGGCACTTCATATCAAAGAAGTTGTCATTGAAACTTTGAAAAGGGCTCATTCAATTGGAAATTGGAGTGGCTTGTGCCCCTTTTTAATAGTGAAAAGTGATTGGAAGGCAACTAACACACCTTCCAAGCCCACCATTTCCCAAAACACATCCAATCAAAATTTTGAGATAGGCATTTTGTTCAGCATAGTTGATTTTCAGACAGAAATTATGTTTTTGAGGAGGACACTCCCCCACAGCCTTCAGGGTAAGAGTTGTAATTTATGCCCTGTGGGCATATAAGGTTCTTGTAGAAGGAGTTGTCATAGAAACTTCAAAAAAGGCTCATTTGACTGGAAATTCAAAGATCTAGTGCCCTTTTTAATAGTCAAAAGTGATTGGAGGGCAACTAACCCCCCTCTCATGCCCACCTTTCCCCAAACACATCCAATCCAAATTTTGATATAGCCATGTTATTCAACATAGTTTTAAGTTTTGAAAATTATGTCTTTGTGGATGACAACCCCCCCCCCCTCCAGCCCTCAGGGTAAGGGTTTTAAGTTATGCCCTGGGGGCATATAAGGTGTTGTATAGACATCATTGTCATAAAAACTTCAGAAAGGGCTCATTCAAGTGGAAATATAAATGGCTAGTTCCTTTTTTAATAGTCAAAAGTGATTCTAAGGCAACTGACACCCCTTCCATGCCCACAATTTCCCCAAACACATCCAATGAAAATTTTGATATAGCCATTTTGTTCAACATAGTTGAAAGTTCTGGGAATTTTATGTTTGAGCAGGAAACTCCCCCCACAGTCTTCAGGGGCAAGGGTTATAAGTTGTGCCCTGGGGGCATATATGGTTCTTATGGAAGGGATGCTCGTATAAACTTCAGAGAGGGCTCATTTGATTGGAAATTGAAAGTTCTAGTTCACTTTTTCATCAAAAGATATTGGAGGGTAGTCAGCTTTCCCCTCGCCTAACCTCTTTTTCCCTGATGCATCCAATAAAAATTTTAAGATAGCTATTTTGCTAAAAATAGTTCAAAGATCATATAACAAAAATTCCGGGGTCAACACAACCCCCAAGGGCCCAGGGCAGGCGTTGTAAGTTATGCCCTGGGGCATACATGGGTCTTATGGAAGGCATGCTCAACTACTTGGTATCTTACCCAAATATGTAAAATAACTGTAGTTAACACATTCTGACTGAATTTCTACTATACTTTACCCCAAAACAATCTAATTTTCAAATATATAGCCCAAAGTATGTATTTCTCTTGTGTTTTTCTAATACTTACTTATGTCATTCCCAAAAGCACTACATTTTGGGAATTGTGAGAATAAAATTATGTGGGACTTGTGGGAATACAATGTTTTATTATTATTTATTTTTTTTTTTCCAGATGTACTTCATATGGAAGCAGTTGTCATATAAATTTCAAAGGGGGCTCATTTGAATGGTAATTGAGAGTTCTAGTGCTTTTTTTAAGGGTCAAAAGTGATTGGAGGGCAACTAGCCCCCCCCCATGCCCATCATTCGGAGATAGCTATTTTGTTCAGCTTATTTGATTCCCAGATAGAAAAATATGTTTTTGAGGAGGACAGTCCCCCACAACCCTCAGGGCAAGGGTTTCAAGTTATGCCTGGGGCTATATAAGAATGATGTTGGCACAATGTATTATTTATTATTTTTTTTCCTTTAGAGCAGGGCACTTCATATCAAAGAAGTTGTCATTGAAATTTTGAAAAGGGCTTATTCAATTGGAAATTGGAGGGGCTTGTGCCCTTTTTAATAGTCAAAAGTGATTGGAAGGCAACTAACACACCTTCCAAGCCCCCCATTTCCCAAAACACATCCAATCAAAATTTTGAGATAACCATTTTGTTCAGCATAGTTGATTTTCAGATAGAAATTATGTTTTTGAGGAGGACACTCCCTCACAGCCTTCAGGGCAAGGGTTGTAAGTTATGCCCTGGGGGCATATAAGGTTCTTAGAGAAAGCATTGTCATAGAAACTTCGAAAAAAGGCTCATTTGATTGTAAATTCAAAGATCTAGTGCCCTTTTTAATAATCAAAAGTGATTGGAGGGCAACTAACCCCCCTCTCATTCTCACCTTTCCCCAAACACATCAAATCAAAATTTATACTTTCAATTTCCAATCAAATGAGCCATCTCTGAAGTGTATATGAAGGGATGCTCATATTAACTTCAAAGAGGGCTCATTTGGTTGGAAATTGAAAGTTCTATTTTATTTTTTAAGAGTCAAAAGAGGTTGGAGGGCACCTCGCTCACCCCCCCCCCCCCTCCGTGTCCTTTTTTTCTCAAGCCCATCCAATAAGAACTTTGAGATTGCTTTTTTTTTAAATAGTTCAAAGACCATATAACGAAAACTCCGGGGTCAACACAGCCCCCCGGGCCCAAAAGCAGGTGTTGTAAGTTATGCCCGGGGGAATATATGGTTCTTATTGAAGGGATTTTATATAAAATTCGGAGAGGGCTCATTTGATCGGAAATTGAAAGTTCTAGTTCAGTTTTTTAGAGTGAAAAGAGATTGGAGGGCAACTAACCCCCCTCCATGCCCCCTTTTCCCCAAATGCATCCAATAAAAATTTTAGCCATTAAGTTAAAAATTGCTCAAAAGTCAGATAACGAAAACTCAGGTGTGGTCACAACCCCCAGGGCCCAGGGCAGGCGTTATAAGTTGTGCCCTAAGGTCATATATGGATCGTGTGAAAGGGATGCTCGTATAAACTTCAGAGAGGAATCATTTGATTGGAAATTGAAAAATCGAACTCACTTTTTAATAGTCAAAAGAGATCCGAGGGCAGCTAGCCCTCCCCCCCCAAAGGCCTTTTTTCCCCAAGCCCATCCGATAAAATTTTTATAATAGTAATTTCATTAAAAATAGTTCAAAGGTCTGATAAGAAAAACTCCTGTGTCAATACAACCCCCCCAGAGCCCGGGGAAAGCCTTTCTAAGTTATGCCCTAAGGGCATGTATGGTTCTTATGAAAGGGATGCTTGTATAAACTTCATAGAGGGCTCATTTGACTCGAAATTGAAAGTTCTAGTTCAATTTTTAAGAGTCAAAAGAAATCCGCGGGCAACTAGCCCCCCCCCCCCCCCCCCACACACACACCCCTTTTTCCCCAAGCCCATCCAATAAAATTTTATAATAGTCATTTCATTAAAAATAGTTCAAAGGTCAAATAAGAAAAATTCCTGTGTCAACGGAACCCGCCAGGGCCTGGAGGCAGGCGTTTTGAGTAATGCTCTAGGGGCATATATAGTTCTTATGGAAGGGATGCATGTATAAACTTCAGAGAGGGCTCATTTGATTGGAAATTGAAAGTTCTTGTTCACTATTTAAGAATCAAAAGAGATCGGAGGGCAAATAGTCCCCCTCCTCCATGCCCTAAATGCATCAGATATAGATTTTGAGATAGACATTTTGTTAAAAATAGTTCAAAGTTCTGATAACAAAAACTTCGGTGTCAACACAGGGCCCAGGGTAGGCATTGTAAGTTATGCCCTGGGGGTATATATGGTTGTTATGGAAGGAATGCTTGTATAAACTTCATAGAGGACTCATTTGATATGAAATTGAAAGTTGTAATTCACTTTTTAAGAGTCAAAAGTGAATGGAGGGCAGCTATCCTCCCCCACACTCCATTTATTTTTTTTCTCAGAGGCACTTCATATAGAATGGGTCGTCGTATAAACTTTAAAGGGGCTCATTCGATTGGAAATCGAGTGTTCTATTGCCCTTTTTAAGAGTCAAAAGTAATTGGAGGGCAACTGGTCCCCCAAGCCCTTTTTCCCCAAATAAATCTGATAAAAATTTGAGGTAGCAATTTTGTTAATAAATTGCTAAAAGATAATATAAAAAAAACGCCTGTGTCGACAACCCCCCCCCCCTCAGGGCCGGGGGACGACGTTTTAAGTATTGCGTGGGGGGGATAGCTGGTTCTTTTGGTAGGTATGCTTGTATAAACTTTGGAGGGCTGATATGATTGGAAATTGAAAGTTCTTGTTGACTTTTTAAAAGTCAAAAGAGATCAGAGGGCAACTAGCTCCCCTCTTCACGCCCTATTTTCCTCAAACCCATCCGATAAGGCCTTTGAGAGAGCCATTTTAAAAATAGTTCAAAGGTCAGATAACAAAAATTTCCATGTTGACATATCCCCCAGGGCCCAGGGGGCAGGCATTGTAAACTATGTCCTGGGGCTGTATGTGGTTCTTATGACAGGGATGCTCTCGTATAAACTTCAGAAAGGGTTCATTTGAATGGAAATTAAAAGTTGTAGTTCATTTTCTCAGAGTGAAAAAAGATCGGAGGGCAACAACACCCTCCACGCCTTTGGGTGTATCGGATGGATAAACCCATCCGATAAAAATTTGAGGTGACCATTTTGGTAAAAGTAGTTCAACCATCAGATATTGAACCTCCAGGGTCAACACAAACCCCCAGGGCCCAGGGACAGGCGTTGTAAGTTATACTCTGGGGATATACATGGTTCTTATAGAAGCGATACTCGTATAAGCTTCAGAGAGGGCTCATTTGATTGAAAATAAAAAGTTCTACTTCACTTTTAAAGATTCAAAAGAGACAGAAGCTTAATTAGTCCCCACACGCTCTTTTTCCCCAAACCCATCCAATAAAAATTTTGAGATAGTAATTTTGTCAAAAAATAGTTTAAACATCAGATAATAAAAACTCCAAGGTTGACACGAACCCTTTTTTTCACTTTGATATTGTTACTTTGATACCAGTTTTGATACTTTGATGAATATTTGATTTTTTTTAAAGTTTGATTTTGAAATAAGGAATTTTTAAAAACTTTCCGAAAATAATATAAATGAATAAATAGATCTTAAAGCAAGTAATGCTTAGATTGAATATGAAAATCAAGCTTAAAACGAGAAAAATATTTTCATATTGTAGTATAAATTAAACTTAAGACGAACAAAAATTCAATCAAAAATCAATGAAAAAAAACATACAAAATATACTCATGTAAATTAATAAATAAATCTTAAAACTACTGAAACTTAAATTTAATATGCAAATCAAGCTTGAAACAAACAAAAATCACTACAAACAAGAGTTTGGGTATGACCTCCTTCTCTCACTGTAAAAGTCTAAAATCTACTGTGTCATTGGTGCTTTCCTGAAAACTATATGCGTCTTGAACAGTCTTTGAAAGCATAAACAACATCAAATTAAATATTTGATGTATAATGATATTGATTGTTGAAAGAATCATCAGTTCAAGAATTCATTTCACTGTAATTGCATTTTTATATTTAATGCTGTAAGAACTGGAAAAGAAAATATTTGTAATATAATTCATTTTCAGTTAAGCACAAATGACGCAGTAGGCTTTTGGTTTTTATTTACAGTTAGGAAAGGAGGCAGTATCCAAACACTTGTTTGTAGGGAAAATATATTTGTTTTGAACAACTTTAAAAAGAACTAATAAATTAAACTTAATATTTGATGTTTATGTATAATAATATTAATTGCTGAAAGCTCATCAGTTCAAAATGTTACTATGATTTTAACGTTTATTTTCAATATCAAGTGCAAAAGAAAATATTCGTCATAAATTTGGTTTTCAGTAAAGCGCCAATGACGCAGTAGGTTTTAGATTCAGTGAGAGAAGGAGATCATGCCCAAACTCTTGTTTGTAGTGATTTTTGTTCGTTTCAAGCTTGATTTGCATATTTGATTTGGGTTTCACTCGTTTTTAAGATTTATTTATTAATTTACATTAATATCTATTGTATGTTTGTTTTTATTGATCGTTTATTTAATTTATGTTCGTTTTAAGTTTCATTTATAGTTCAATAGGAAAATTTTTTTCGTTTTAAGCTTGATTTTCATATTCAATCTAAGCATTACTTGCTTTAAGATCTATTTATTCATTTATATTATTTCTTATTGTATATTTTTGCGATCATTATTTATTTAATTTCTGTTCGTTTTGGGTTTTATTTATTCTTTAATAGTTACTTCTGGTTGTTTTGAGTTTGAATTTTAAAAGGTATTTGTATCTGCTGAGCTTAAGTTTAAAATGGCCTTTACTTTTCTTTGAAAAACTAATTTTTCGGAAAGTTTTTTTTAATTGATTTTAACAAATGATCTTTGATTGGATAGAATTAATAGAGAAATATATTATTTTGGTGATATATGGTATCATCAGGGGGCTGGGTACATTGTTAACATAACAACTATTATAGACAGTGCAATAGCACTGCCTAAGTAAAGAACAATGTTGGCACAATGTATTATATTTTTTTTCATACCAGGGCACTTCGCATCAAACGAGTTGTCGTAGAAACTCGGAAAAGGCTCATTCGATTGGAAATTGAAACGGCTAGTGCCCTTTTTAATAGTCGAAAGGGATTGGAAGGCAACTACCCTTCCACACCCACCCTTTCCCAAAACACCTTCAATCAAAATTTTGAGATAGCCATTTTGTTCAGCATAGTTGATTTCCAGAGAGATTTTATGTTTTTGAGGAGGACACTCCCCCACAGCCCTCAGGGCAATGGTTGTAAGTTATGCCCTGGGGGCATATAAGTTTTTTTTTATAGACAGTGTTGTCGTAGAAACTTCAAAAAAATTTCTACAATGTTGTAGAAAATACAACTGAATGTGCATTGTCAGTTTCTATATTCATATACTGATATTTAGTAATCAAAATGTTAATATTATTTTATTTATTAAAGTTATAAAAGTAAAAACATTTATATTTTTACAGTAAAGTGCAAATTATACTCTGGCCTTGGGAAGGCATATGGGTTTTGAGCCCAACTCATGTTAATTTCTGCTCGTTTCTAGTTTGACTTGGTTATTTATTGTAATTTCTTTTCGTTCTGGGTTTCATTTATTTAACGATGCTGATTTGTGGTAGTTTCACGCTTGGTAGATTATTTTATTTTATTTTTGCTCATTTTTGATTTAATTGAGTTCTTTACTTTTCTTTGGAAAACTTATTATGTGGAAAAAGTTTTTCTTTAATTAGTTATATGAAAAAGGAGCATAAAATAAGGAATGTATTATGGTATTACTACTTCATTTTATTAAGTTGTTTTCTTCACAAGAATGGCACTTCTAGATTCTTACTCTTTTCAAAATGTAATAAATGCTGCCATTTGGATTATTTCTCAGACCTCCCCCCCTCCCTCCACCAATATAGTCAAGTGTAACCCTAGGCTATTTACAAAATCTTGCTGATTTTGTGAGTTTGCCATTGTATTTGATGCTCAATTCTCATAAAAATATAATAGGCAGCACACTAGCGCTGCCTAAGTAAAGAGTGATGTGGGCAAAATATATTATTTATTTTATTTATTTGTTTTTTTTTTCTTTTAGACCAGGGCACTTTGTATCGAAGGAATTGTCGTAGAAACTTCGAAAAGGGCTCATTTAATTTGAAATTGGAAGGGCTTGTGTCCTTTTTAATAGTCAAAAGGGATTGGAGGGCAACTGACAACCCTTCCATGTCCAGCATTTCTCCAAAGACATCCAATCAAAATTTTGAGATAACCATTTTGTTCAACGTAGTTGAAGGGTCCGGAAATTTTGTAGTTGAGGGTGAGACCCCCCCCCGGTAGAGCCCTCAGGGCAAAAGCTGTAGATTATGCCCTTGGGAATATAGGGTTTATATAGAAACGGTGATCAAATAAACTTCAGAAGGGTCTCATTGGATTGCTAATCAGAGGTTTTAGTGCGCTTTTTGAGATTCAGAGTGATGGGAGGATGGATATCCCCCATGCGCCTGATATTTTCCCAAAATACGTCTGATTGAAATTTTTAGATGGCTATTTGTCGTTGTAGAAACTTCGAAAAAGGTTCCTTTGATTGGAAACTGAAAAGACTAGTGCCCTTTTAGTAGTCGAAAGTAATTGGAGGGGAACTAAACCCCCTCCCATGTCCACCAGTTTCCCAAACACATCCAATCAAAAATTTGAGATAACCATTTTGTTCAACATAATTGAAAGGTATGGAAATTATGTCTGAGGATGACCCCCCCCCCCCAGAGCCCTCAGGGTAAGAGTTTTAAGCTATCAACTAGTTTCAACTAGTCGGTTATCAACTAGACTCTGCTGTGTTAACATCTAATTAGTGTTTTCACTCTTGGTATTTGCCAGTCCAAGTTCCCCCTTTGCAACTACAACATTTACTCTGACTGTGCATGTCCCTGGACTTTCCTAAGTGATATTAGTGACCTTGGTTCTTGTTAAATGGATTATAGGATTTGTATTATAGTCCTGAACAATGAAAGAAATCAGAGGTGAGGTTTTTAGTTCTGAATAGCTTATGTCTGACACAAAGGAACCTCCTGAAAAAGATGTAGATGTCTCACCTTTCCTGCCCTCAAAAAGAAACTTAACCAGAACCCTTGACTCCTATATCTAAGTCAGCCACACTTTATAAGGGGATTCAAGCCCTAAACATCTTTCAAGCTAAAAGTACATATGAAACCCCTGGCAAAAAAAAAATGATGCAATTAGATCAACCCCTGAAGAATCCCAACCAGAGATTAGATCACCCCCTAATAATTCCCCATCAATTGAATCTATAACTAGTTCTTTAGATCAGCCAAACTATTACATTGTGATCATCAAGAAAACCAATGTCTAACCTTTTTCTAGAGATCGGTTAATGGATATTAGAAAGCCTATATTTCTACTAGCTAACTCAATTTTTGAAGTAGTTTTCTGGAAAGACGGTTTGATAGATCTTCATTTTACTTCTCAGAAGGCCATGGATTCAGTCCTTTTGAGGTCCAGGGAACTAATCGTTGAGGGTTCTAAAATCTCTGCCGCTTCAAAAGAAGTAGAAAAGTCGTATAAATACATCGTTTATGGCGTTGACACCAGTATACAAATAGAGGAATTTACAGCTGAACTAATGGAATCTTCGGGTTATCTTGTCCAACCAACAACTGCCACAAGACTCAGCTTGAAAAATGATGGTAATCATATACCCAGTCGCTCAGTGCTCATTGTATACAAAAAAGAGTTGCAAAGAGAAAAGTTTTTTTGTATGGCATGGTCCTTCGTCATAAGTGCTATAAACCAAAGCCCCTACAATGCACAATTTGCCTAGCCCATGTTCATAGTAAAAATAATTGTAAACAGTCACTCCAATCATGTCGAAAATGTGGAAAACCTAGCCACGTTACAGAAAATTGCATCAAGAAAGACGCCTTTTGTAAAAATTGTAATAATAAGGGGCACGCGGCACTTGAGAAGCAACTTTGTCCAGCCTATCACAAGAGAGCCGAGATCCTCCGAACCTCTGTGAGATTGAACTTGCCCTACTCCGTCATAGCTGCTACAATCCCTAGACAACCAACTCCCAGTCGACCCTTAAATAGCCAAACTGAAGTTTCAAAGGACCAGAGGAAACAGATCCCACCCCCAATAGCTAAAGGTAGCTCATTTACCCAGTGTCCCACTCAATTTCCTCTACTTAACGATAATTCGCAGCCTTCCTCTTCATCTCAACATCCAGTTTTATCTGCATCCACAAGCTATTGATCATTATAATCAAGAATGGCGAAGGTTAGCCACATACCTCGCAGTTACCCATCTTATTGATGTTGACAGTGAACCAGTTGAACTGAAAAATGTCCTTTAAAAAGGCCATTACTACGCTCCTAGGAGAGGAGAATCCTGCATGCAGAATCCTGCAAACAGCTGCGATCCAACTTTTATCCTTCAAAGAAGACATGGAATGCCATTACAACTCAACATTTCCTATGAATCCAACTGTTACCAAGTCCCCCGGAAATTTGAAAGAATCGCCAGCACCTGAAACGATGGTAGAAGCCGCAAGCCATTGCAAAATAAGAAGAAAAAAAACAAGGAAAAGGCGACCAACACAGAAGAAGAAGAAGAAGAATAGAAGAAGGTCCTTGAAGACGTGAGATGAGGTTATCGTGAGGTTATCGCATTTAATCAGCAGTTTTACCAAACCAATCCTGCTCAATTCATCCTCTGGGCTATACTGTGGTGTTTCTCCTCCCCATAGTATAGTGCAGACTGTTTGATATCATTCTATTATCCCTTCTTGTTTTAGTTTTGTTTTTGTTTAAAGCTTTTTCCAATAGGCAATGATTGGAAGTCCTCCAAAAAAAAAGTCCCCTCAGATCCCACCTCAAATGCCAGTTAAAGTGATACCCATCTTGGCTGGTCAAGCACACTATCTCAAAGTTCAAATGATAGCTCCAATTCTGAGAATAGGACAATGATAAGTGTAGGGGCTAATAAGTGTAGGGTAAATAAATGATGATAATGGGTTTCAAGAGGTCCTTTCTAGAAGCTTCAAAAAAAAGGTAAAAAATCTTCCCAATCAAATGCATTTCCCCTCTCCATGCCCAAGATCCTCCCTCCAAAAACTTAGGAATTTACCTTAAAATTACTCCTACTACCCCCTTTGAAATAAAAAAGATTACTGCAATAAGAGTTGCAATTTTCAAGTTGCTAAAATCAATGTTTTCTCCTAATATTAACCGTGATGGATCTCTGCTAATATCTGTCCAAGATCAGAAATCAGCAGACACAATAATTAACCTAAAATCCCTTCTGAATACCCCAATTAATGCATCTAAATGGAACCCAAAACAATCACCAACAAAAATAGTAGTTTATAATGTTCCCCCAGAAATATCCATTCAGGAGTTAAAAGAAGGGCTCTCAGATAGGGCTGGAAACACAATCCCAGTTGAAGATGTTACCCAACTCGGCAAACCTAACTCTAATGGCCTAAAAACAAGTAGATTCTTCTTATTACACTGAAGGAAAAAATTAATATCCCGGAAAAATTATTCCTATTTGGGCAAATCAAGCCACACAAGTAATACAAACCTAAGCCTATCCAGTGTCAAAGGTGTCTCAAACTGGGACACACAACAAAGAAATGCAATGAAATTCTCCTAGAGTGTAGTAATTGTAAAGCTTTCCATCCTAAAGAGTTGACATCCTGCAACAACACTCAGCCTACATGCATCAATTGCAAAGGCCCACATGAATCTACAAATAAATCACTATGCCCTACATATAAGAAAGAGCTCTAACACTCCAAATAGCAACAGAGAAGGCCATCCCATACCCATTTGCAGCAATGGAAGCAAATGCTGCCCAACAATACCAAATAAAGCCTGTAATGAAACCAACCAAAACCCCCAGGTCAAACGCCCCCCATGCGTCACGCATCCCGGATAACACACCCTCTTCTAAGCCCCCGAGCTCAACGCCCTATCAGAAGAAATCCAAGTCAACAAGCCTCCTTGTCCGGTGAGATGAGGTCAGCCTGGCCCCCCCTCCCAAGAAAAAACAAACCAGAAACACTACCAGGAATTAATCCCTTAACTGACAAACAGGATGCACAACCAAAAATGCAATCCCCAAATATATGCTTATTCATTCTAAACTGTAATGCAGTTCAGGCCATGAACATACATCAACTACAGAAAACAAAAATCATTGCAGAATTGGCAAAAATCTACATCCCTGATGATATGCTCATTCAAGCAAAAAAAGATCTTGCTTTACTTTTAATAAAGCTGAACATTGATACACAGTCATATGAAGAATAAATCAACAACACAACATATATCAATGCTCCAATGGAGTGTAAGATCACTAACAGAAAATAAGCTAAATGAACTAAAATCTTTTATGAATAATAATTCCATTAGTATTGCTTGCCTCCAGGAAACTCATTTAACCCAAAATCAACAAATTAAGTCTCTGGGATATACTATCCTCAGAAAGGATAGATCTTTAGAGAGAAAAGGAGGCGGGGTAGCTTTATTAGTTAAAAATAATCTAAAATTCTGTGGCATCAATTTTCCAGATTTTGCAAATGATGTTGATTCAATTGGTATCAGTGTTAGGCTGAATAATATAAAAACCTACATAATAAGCTTTTATAACCCTAATGGCCAAACTACAGATGCCATGGATTTCTTTAATCATATAAATAATTCTAATAAGTTAGAAAATGTCATTATTTGTGGAGATTTCAATGCCCGCAGCCTTTTGTGGGGGAATAAACCAGCAAATAAAGCTGGTAAATTCATTGAGCATATGACTTCAAATAATAATGAATTAGCTGTTGCTACCCCTCCAAACCTGAATACATATTTCAACCCCAAAAGTGGCAGACACCACAATTGACCTACAAATTGTGTTATTAAATATTTGAATAAAATTTACATAAATAAAATTGATAGTCTATATACTGACCACTTTGCCATTGTTTGCTCCCTAAATGAACCTACTAAAACTCTATCTCATACATCCAAATATATTAACACTAAAGCAAATTGGTCTATACTCCAAAATAAGCAAAATGATGAAATTACAAGTTTCACCCAAATTTCATGCATTTCAAACACAACAGTTGACACACATGCTGAAACCTTGACATCTTCACTAATAAATACAGCTAATCATGCTATTCCATGGACATCACCTAAGAAAACATTCTCTAAACAGATTCCTGAAGCACGGTCGACGAATGAGTGCCAAAACAAATTGAGAATACAAAAGACAGCTAGGACAGATTTCATAAAGAAAACCATAATATACTACACGTTTTAAAAAATTGCAAGCAGAATCTAATCTAAAAAGCACTATAATAGATGCTAAATATAAATACTGGAATAATTTTGCAGATAATCTCTCCAGAGAAACACATGAGCCAATTATACATAAAATCATAAGCCACATCTGTGGGAAAAAGACTTCCCCCAACCCACTACTGTATGAGCTTATACATAATAATACCCAGTGTGACAATGATAATGAAAAAGCTAACCTATTTGCAACTATTTTTGTTAATAAGCTAACATCAAATAATCAAAGCAAACTGTCCCCAATTCCTATGAACCCAAGTTACCAACCACGCCCAGGATCCGAGTATATAACTAATCCATTTTCAATCCAGGAATTGAATAACGCAATACATCATATTAGGACCAAAACTAGCGGCAGCTATAACAATATACACCCTACATGGATAAAGAATCTCACCCCTTCATACAAACAAGAACTGCTAAATGGTTATAATCACGCTTGGGCATCTTCTATGTTCCCCAATATATGGAAATGTTCGTCCCTCCTACCAATCCTAAAGAAAAATAAATCCAAAGATAGCCCTGAGTCTTATAGGCCCATAGTGATTGCTCCTGTGATGGGGAAAATAATGGAGAAAATGATCTATCAGAGACTCCTCTGGTTTGTTGAAAAAAATAATATGATCCATCACACTCAAACTGGATTCAGGAAACACCACTCTTCAACAGATGCTTTCATTTTTCTAACTAATGCAATCAATGAATCTTTCTAAAAAAATAATGTCCTAGTTGTAGCTTTCCTAGATTTTGAAGGGGCATATGACAATTTGAACAACCCAACCATATTAAACAAACTAGTAAACCTAGGCATATCCCCTAAGGTAGCATCCTTGATTTATTCTTTCACAGAAGTACGAAGCTTCATCATTTGTGTAAGTTCAGCCTTCTCACCCCAAAAAACGACAAAAAAAGACCTTCCTCAAGCACCAGTCCTCAGATGCCTCCTATTTGCCCTATATCTCTGGGACATGAACCTACCCTACACGAATCTACAATATGCTGATGATCTGGTGCTATGGTCATCTGGCAACACCTTTGAGATAGCACAGTCAAATCTGCAAAAGTCACTTTCCCAGTTTGAAAAATTCTCTCAACATTCAGATTTACCCATTGCACCTACCAAGTCAAAAATAATCCAATTTCACCGAAAGCGAAACCATGTTAATGCAAAATTAACTCTAAATAAAATAACTGTTCCAGAAGATAGTCATATCAATTACCTAGGGCTCATGCTCGACGAAAAACTTAATTTCCACCTCCGAATCACAAACATAATAAAAAAATGCTAGAGAAAAACAAATATACTAAAAATACTTCTTTCCACGCCCTGGGGCTGTAAGGAGAAAATCTTACTCCAGTTTTATAAATCACATAAAAGACCCCATATTGACTATGGGCTCATCGTCTATGGTGCATGTGCAAAGACCCAGATGCAAAAAATTGAAACAACACAAAATTATATAATACGTCTCATATTTGGCCTTAGGAAACCCACAAGCACCAAGTCTGCTTATGGAGAGTGGATTAACAACAATAAGGGAGAGACGTAGCTTTCTCTTGACAAAACATCTTACAAAAATTGAATCAAATAGCTCCCACACACTACATAATTGGTTAAGAAATCCAGCCATGTATAGAGGCATTGCAGATGAGTATGCCAATATTCAGAAGAAGTTCCCCATACCAGCAAAGTCTATTGCACCCACTTTCCCCCAATCCCCCCATGGACTTGGTCAAGTCCCATAATAAATAATGAGTTCTCAAAGTGGAATAAAGATTTAACCCCCATTGCTTTTGTCCAGAAAATTTGCAGAACTTAATACAATTACCTATAAAAATCACTTCCAAATATTTGTTGATGGGTCAAAAATGAATGAGAAGGTTGCAAGTGGCGTTTTCCTTCCTCACCTGAAAATTGCAATGGGTGAGAGATTATATAATAATTTATCTATAATGTCTGCTGAGTTAAATGCCATAATCATGGCATTAGAACACCTTATGGAAAATAAACCTTTGATTGCTAATTCAAATAATATTATCATATATTCCGACTCTCTATCAAGCCTTGAGTTGCTGGCCTCAGCTCCTCAATATAAGTTGGACATTGACACTTATCATTGTCTCAGTATTATAGATAATCTTGCTTCAAGTGGAATAAAAACTTACTTTCAGTATATTCCTAGCCACTCTGGTATAAGTGGTAATCATCAGGTTGATGAAATAGCAAAAAATGCTATAAATATTGACCAGCCAAGTGGGAGACCAATCCCAATTAGAGATATTTACCGATGGGGGCTATCAGATATTAATTTCAATAAGATTAATCCTATCCTTTCCTCCTTTCCCAATAAGTATCTTTCAAAAATTTATCATAGAATTCGTTCTGGAACAAATGGACTAAATTTTCTTGCATTCTCATATAAGTTTTCTAATTCAAGTGGTTCAATTCCCCTGTCCCCTCTTTGCAGGCATTGTAATATGAATAATGAAACAATTGACCATTGCCTATTTGAATGTAATATGCTGACGTCTACAAAACATACCTTGCTGTGTAAACTGTTAAAATGCTTCAAACACCACAAAATTTCACTATCAGCCAAGAGCCTGTCACACCATACCTGCACACAGAGCATAGAAATCAATATCTATCATCTTATATTTCAACTCCTCGAGTCGAAAGATCTACTGAAAGATATCTGAAAATATCTAATAAATAAGATACAACCAAGCCAGTAGCTCTGTAGCCCACAGAGCGAAGCAAAAAGAAAAGGGCTAAATAGTTTCAACTGAATAGTCTCCCTGCTGTGAATTAGAAGAAGAAGACAGTAAGACAGAAATTGTTACTCACGAAGTCTCTTTGGGCGAGGATGATGTTCAAAGCAAATCCCAAGCAAGAAGATATCCGACAAGAATGTCTGACGACTTACTAGTGTGTGACTTTTCGTTTTTAACTAATTTATCCCTTTCTAATAACATTGCTTTTAATTAGACCAGTATAAAAAGTAACCAGCATGCCAACCCATAAGCAGCCCCGGTGGTACCTTGACTCATGCTAATTGTAAATACCTTGATATTCTCGATTTTTTTTTTTACCAATCTGAAGCCAAAACTAGTCAATAATAACTCCCTTAAGGTTCTTTTTTCAACATCAGAAGCATCCGGGATAAGTGGCTCAAATTTAAATATTTAATTTCATTTAATGATGTTTGCCCTTTTGACGTATTAGAATTAAAAGAGACATGGCTTTCAGATAATGATGACAATAGTGATTTTTTACTCCCTGGTTACCAAATAATCCATATGCCCGATAGATCGACTAAGTGTTCTGGGGGTATCTCACTCTACATCCGTTCGAATATAAATTTTACCAGGCTATCAGAATGTGAACTATTATCTCTATACAAATAAATCTCAGATGTATTTATTCAATAATTGTTAACATAGTTATCGGCCAAAATTCCTATATACTTTCCTTGTTTTATAAACCTCCTCCATTTCAGATCTCATGTTTTTGTAATTTGTTTGATAATTTCTCTAATTTTATTAATCTAACCCATAAAAAGGCAATACTTCTTTGGACTTTAATTGTAACCTCTCAATGTTGGTAAAAATATTGAATCTGATACTTTTTTTTGAATCAGTGACCGTGAGGGGTCTTCTGCCCACAATTTATTTCCCCAGTAGAGTTGATCCTGTGAGATCAACTTCAACATTAATTGAAAACATTCTTTTATCTACTTCCCTTGGAAATGACCTGTCCTCAAATACAACATTTTTGGATCTGTCAGACCACTTTCCTATTTACTTGTCACTACCTTCGCAACAACTAACTCAACGCTCTAGAATAAATATTCCAGCTCCTATTAGAAATTACAGCTCTGCAAATATGACCCATTTTGCCGATCGCCTAAAAACCACTGACTGGTCCGATGTTTTAAATAGTCAAGAGGTAAATTCAGCCACAAATGGTTTTGTGAAACGACTAAGTGATATTATCCATTCAACTTTTCCTATTCGTAAACTTAACTGGAAAACTATCGCTATATGCCCCTGGATGTCACATAGCCTCATTGTTTCCTTGTATCATAAAAATAAATTATGTAAGTTAGCCTGTAAGACCAGTAGTGATATTGACCTATCAAATTATAAAAAATTATAAAAACTTATACACTAAACTCATCCATGAACCAAAGAAAAATTACTATTATACAAAAATTCTCAATTGCAAAGGAAACCTGAAAAATATTTGGTCCACCATTAATGATATACTCTCGAAAAATTGAAAATCAAAGTTTGTACCTATTCGCCTTAAAGACACAAACGGCAGATTAACTGACCATTTACATGCACCTGATGCATTTAATAATTATTTTTCTAATATTCATCATACTGACTCCCGCTCCTCCTTTCAGGCTGTACTTCCTTGCTTCAATTCTAGATCCATATTTCTCTGCCCAGCTAATTGGAATGAGGTACTTCAAATCATCGGTTCTCTCCCTATTAGTTTAACACCTGACTGTCTTGGCTTAAGTAATAAGCTCCTGAAGACCATATCTCCTTTTGTTTGCAAGCCCATCAAGCACATTGCCAACCTATTTTTAACCCACGGAGTTTTCCCCGATTTACTAAAGTTAGCCATTGTTATTCCAGTTCTTAAAAAGGGTGATCTATCTAAGATAGGTCATTATCGTCCAATCTCAATTCTTCCTTTTATATCCAAAGTGCTCGAGATAATTATCTTCAGACGTCTGTCTCCCTTTCTGTTTGGCAGTTAGAACTCCGTTTCCTTCATTTCTCCTTATCAATATGGCTTTCAGCCCAAATTCTCAACTACTCACGCTCTAATTGACGCCACACAGTGCATACGCTCACAACTCGACCTTAAAAAAACTGCATTGGGCTTATTTTTGGATTTTTCTAAGGCCTTTGACATGGTCAATCATAGTGTTTTAATAAGTAAATTAAATAGTTACGGTATTCGTGGCGTTCCCCTCCCTTGGTTCGGCTCTTATCAATCTGGAAGGGTACAGAGTGGGAGCTTAGGTGGAGTATCTTCTCAGCCCTTACCTGTTCGGAGGGGTGTCCTGCAAGGCTTCGTCCTAGGCCCGATTTTATTTCTCCTATATATCAATGATCTTGTTATGGAATTGAGCCATTCAGTGTATCCTGTACTATTTGCTGATAACAGCAACTTCTTTATCACTAGTACCAATTTACCATCGGCAGTAACCTCTGCCCAAGTCCTTCTGAACAGAGTCCAGGCGTGGTGCCTTACGAATAACATGACCATTAATAGCAAAAAAAGCTCTTCTTGCCCAATCTTAGCAAGTTGTGAAAGCTGGGAGCTGAGTAGGATGGTGAAAGATAGATTACTATCCTACCCGGCGACACCTGAAACAAGACAGTCCCTATTTGATACAGGACGGAGAAAGCGGGGGTGTAAGGAGGCTATCCCTAAACATATTTTCAAGTACTATTATTTAGAACCCTTACGATAAACACGTTATCCAACCTGCTCTTGGTTTCAAGTACGCCTCCGACATCCTCCCGCAAATGGAGGCTGCCAAGTTTCTTGGTGTGTTTATTGACTCATGCTTGTCATTCTATAGGCCTAATCATGTTTCTTAGATCACAGCTATAATTTTGAGACAAGTAGCTATGATTCACAGTGTGAATTATTTTCTTCCTCCTGACATCCTAGTCACCCTCTATTATTCCTATATTTTTTCTTACTTTTCTTATTCCGGATCAGTTTGGGGAAATACAAATCGTTCCTTCACTAAAACACTAAAATTTGCCCAAAACCATGCCATTAAATCTGTTTTTCGGCTTCCCTGTGTATATCCAACCCGTGATTTGTACCCACATTTTGGTATAGCTCCATTGGATCAAATAATAAAGAAATTTAACTTATCGCTTGCTTACTCAGCTTTCCGCAACAATCGTCCTCATGAACTATGAATCTATTGTAATATTAAAAATTCGGAAGCCCACTGTCTCCGTCCATCCAATAGAGTCTTTGTGATCCCTAAATGTGTTTCTAGTGCTGCCCAGCAATCTCCCGCTTACAAATCTATTGTTCAATGGAATAACATATCCTCCAGTGCTGAGCTAGCCTCAAGTTTCCGCACGCTGTACAATAATGTATCAAAACTTGATAATATAATTTAATTTTTGATCTTTTAACCATTTTGCTCTAATTACCCATGTTTTATTGTTCTATCTTTTTTTTCCGATTTCACTGTCACTTTTAATTATATTTTTTTTCTTATGGTCCTTAACATGTTCTGTTAAGTTCCGTTCTCTTCTAGGATCTTTATTGTTATTGATGTTATGTTTTTTTTTTAAATTGAATTTAAATTTTGCCCTGGGGGCATATAAGATACATATATAAAGGATGATCGTATAAACTTAGGAGGGGGACTCATTGGATTGCTATTCAGAGGTTTTAGTGCCTTGAGATGGCTATTTGTTGCTTTAGAAACTTAGAAAAAGACTCATTCGATTGGAAATTGAAAGGGCTGGTGCTCTTTTTAACAGTTGAAAGTGATTGGATGGCAACTAACTCCCCTCCTACGCCGACCGTTTCTCCAGACACATTCAATACAAATTTTGAAATAGCCATTTTGTTCAACATAATTAAAAGGTCCGAGAATTATGTCTTTGAGAATGACAACCCCCTTACAGCCCTCAGGGCAAAGGTTTTAAGTTATGCCCTGGAGCATATAAGGGATATATAGAAAGGGTGATCGTATAAACTTCGGAGGGAGTTCATTGTATTGGTAATCAGACGTTCTAGTGCCCTTTTTAAGTTTCAGAGTGATCGGAGAGTGGGTACCCCACCCCACACTTTCCCTAAATGCATCTGATGATGCATTTTCTGATGATGAAATTTTGAGATGGCCATTTAATGTCGTATAAACTTCGAAAAGAGCTCATTCGATTGGACACTGAAAGGGCTAGTGCCCTTTTTTAATAGTCGAAAGTGATTGGAGGGTAACTAACCCCTCCCACGCCCACCCTTTCCCCCAACACATCTGATTAAAAGTTTGAGATATCCGTTTTCTTCAACGTAATTGAAAGTTCCAGACAGTCTGTATTTGAGGATGACACCCCCCGCCCCACAGCCCCCAGGGCAAGGGTTATAAGGTATGCCCTGGGGGCATATAAGCTTTTTATAGAACAGAAGGTCGATCCTCCCCCCCCCCCATACACACACACACACCTCGTATTTTCCCGACAGTTATCTGATAGAAATTTTGAGATGATCATTTGTTGTCGTAGAAACTTGGAAAAGAGATAATTCGATTAGAAATTGAAAGGGCTAGTGACCTTTTTAATAGTCGAAAGTGATTGGAGGGCAACTGACCCCTCCTTCCACGCCAACCAATTTTGAGATGGTAATTTGTTTTTATTAATAAAAAAAAAACTTTCCGAACAAATAAGTTTTTCAAAGAAAAGTAAAGGCCATTTTAAAATTAGGCTCAACAGATACAAATACCTTTTAAAATTCAAAATCAAAACGACCAGAAATTACTATTAAAGAATAAATGAAACCCAAAACGAACAGAAATTAAATAAACAATCATAGCAAAAACATACAAGTAACGATATAAATGAATAAATAGATCTTAAAGCGAGTAATGCTTAGATTGAATGTGAAAATCAAGCTTAAGACGAAACAAATATTTTCCTATTGAAGTAAAAATGAAACTTAAAACGAACAGAAATTAAATAAACAATCAATGCAAACAAAATACAATAGATATTAATGTAAATTAATAAATGAATCTTTAAACGAGTGAAACTTAAATTTAAAATGCAAATAAAGCTTAAAACAAACAAAAATCACTACAAACAAGAGTTTGGGTAGGACCTCCTGCCCTCGGGCCCTGGGGGGCTGTGTTGACCCCTGAGTTTTCGTTATATGTTCTTTGAACTATTTTTAAAAAAAAGCTATCTCAAAGTTCTTATCGGATGGGTTTGAGTAAAAAAGGACGGGGAGGGGGGGGCTAGGTACCCTCCAATCTCTTTTGACTCTTGAAAAGTGAACTAGAACTTTCAATTCCCAAGCAAATGATACCTCTTTGAAGTTAATACGAGCATCCCTTCCATAAGACCCATAGATGCCCTGAGGGCATATCTTATAACGCCTGCCCCCGGGCCCTGGTGGGTTGTGTCAACACCGGATTTTTTCTTATATGATCTTAGAACTATTTTAACAAAATAGCTATCTTAAAATTTGTATTGGATGGATTTGGGAAAATAGGGTTTAGGTGGGGGTTACCCTTCAATATATTTTGACGCTTAAAAAGTGAACTAAAACTTTCAATTTCCAATCAAATGAGCCCTCTCTGAAGTTTATACGACAATGTTGTCTATACAAAACCTTATATGCCCCCAGGGCATGACTTACAACCTTGCTCTGAGGGCTGTGGGGGAGTTGTCATCCTCAAAGACCTAATTTCCAGAACTTACAACTACGTTTAATAAAATGGCTGTCTTAAAATTTCGATTGGATGTGTTTGGGGAAAAGGTGGGCGTACGAGGGGGGTTAGTTGCCCTCAAATCACTTTCGACTATTAAAAAGGGACTAGTTCTTTGAATTTCCAATCGAATGAGCCTTTTTTGAAGTTTCTGCGACACCGCGTTCTATCAAAACCTTATATGCCCCCAGGGTATAACTTAAAACCCTTGCCTTGAGGGGTGTGGGGGAGTGTCCTCCTCAAAAACATATTTTCTATCTGAAAATCAACTACGTTGAACAAATTGGCTATCTCAAAATTTTGTTTGGATTTTTTTGGGGGATTGATGGGCGTGGGGGGGGGGCTAGTTGCCCTCCAATCCCTTTCGACTATTAAAAAGGGCACTAGCCCTTTGAATTTCCAATTGAATGAGTCTTTTTTGAAGTTTCTACGACAACGCCTTCTATAAAACCTTATATGCCCCCAGGACATAACTTAAAACCCTTGCCCTAAGGGTTTTGGAGGATTGTCCTCCTCAAAAACATATTTTCTATCTGGAAATCAACTACGCAGAACAGATTGACTATATCAAAATTTGGATTGGATGTTTTGGGGGGAATGACGGGCGGGGGGGCTAGTTGCCCTCCAATCACTTTCGACTATTAAAAAGGGCACTAGCCCTTTGAATTTCCAATCGAATGAGCCTTTTTTGAAGTTTCTACGACAACGCCTTCTATAAAAAACTTTATTTGCCCCCAGGGCATAACTTAAAACCCTTGCCCTGAGGTTTGTGGGGGATTGTCCTCCTCCAAAACATATTTTCTATCTGGAAATCAACTACGTTGAACAAAATGGCTATTTCAAAATTTTGATTGGATGTGTTTGGGGGAATAATGGGTGTGGGAGGGGCTAGTTGCCCTCCAATCATTTTCGATTATTAAAAAGGGCACTAGAGCTCTCGATTTCCAATTGAATGAGCCCCCTTTGAAGTTTATACGACGACCCCTTCCGTATGAAGTGCCTCTGGATAAAAAAATAATATTAAATAATAATAAAACATTGGAGCGGTATGGCCTTTACTATAGGCAGCGCTACAGCATTGCCTCTGATAGAAACTGTGAAAAAGGCTCATTTGATTGGAAATTGAAAGAGCTAGTGCCCTTTTTATTAGTCAAAAGTGATTGGGGAGCAACCTTCCCCCATCCTATGCCCATCAATTCCCAAAACGCATCAAATCAAAATTTTGAGATAGCCATTTTGTTCAGCGTAAGTAGTAAGCGCCCAATTCGTTGAAAATATACATGTACTTACACAAGCCTGAGGCATGAATATACAGTGTAGTCTAACCGGTACATTGGCTTGTCAGGGTCAGTCACCTATTACTATGAACGGTACTTGTCTTAGCAGACGGGTTTTTATGAGGTAACACGCTCTATATATTGAAAATATACATGTACTTACACAAGCCTGAGGCATGAATATACAGTGTAGTTTAACCGGTACATTGACTTACCATGGGTCAGTCACCTATTACTATGAACGGTACTTGCCTTAGCAGACGGGTTTCTGCAAAGTTTTATAGGCTTCCTTTATAAAATAACAGTTTAAAAAAAAAATAAACATGTATCAATGATCTCTCTTTTGGCAAAAAAAAAATACAAATTCCAATCAAAACTGGTAAGACGTGTTAATAACATGTAAGTTATAGCTATATGATAACTCGTTCAGTATCGCATCTATTATTAGCGGTATCAATGGTATTTCATTTGCGTAAAGCTATCTCGATTTGACAAAACTTTTATCTTTCGCATAAAACTAACTCAATTTGCAAAAATGGTATTCCATTTGCGTAACTCTGCTCTAGAATGACATTGTGACTTGACCTAGCCTTACCTCTCCGATGTGGTCTGTATAATACACAAGTAACGTTTGAAAAGTATTGTCAATTTAATATAGGATCTAACGTTCCCTTCGTTCCCCCATTTCGGCGGGGCAGGGGTGGGTCGGAGTGGGGGAGGGGGAGTCAATTTTGGAGATTTCTGATAACAAGTACCATTCATTGCGATCCTAGCTCTATGTCGGCTTGTTTTAAATACTTCAGCTTGTCTATTCATTTGTGTTAAATAAAAATGTTGAATCTGGAAAATGAAAAAATAAGTATTTAAACAAAATGTACGATGCTGCTAATTAAAAAATAGTAGGCTACACTCAGAATTTTTTGCATGAGGGTTCAGTTAAAGAGGTCTCACTTGCATGAGGGTTCAGATGCATGAGGGTTCACTTGCTTGGGGTTCAGTTACACGGGGATTCAGTTACAATGGAACCCACACAAAAACAATGGGGCACACACAAAAGCCAAAAAATTAAAAGATAAGTATTTAAACAAAATGTACGATGCTGCTAATTAAAGAATAGTAGGCTACACTCAGAATTGTTTGCATGAGGGTTCTGTTAAAGAGGTCTCACTGGCACGAGGGTTCAGATGCATGGGGGTTCACTTGCTTGGGGTTCAGTTACATGCAGATTCAGTTACATGGGGATTAGTTAAATGCGGTTGAGTTGCATAGTCTCATTGGAAAAAATTGGAGGGCATACTTAAACAGTTCTATTAGGAGCTATTTTTATGGAAATGGTTCATTTTTGAATTGAAACTATGCTTTTCTGACTGAAGATACACATTTAAATCAGAATATGTGAGAATGTACACAATTGAAACAAAGAAGTGTGTTTGACGATATCTTCTACAATTTAGTATGAAAAATAGGAATTAACGCTTAAAAAGTTATATTAAGACATATTTTTATGGAAATGGTTAATTTTTGAAATGAAACTATGCTTTTCTGACTGAAGATACACATTTGAATCAGAAAATGTGAAAATGTACACAATTGAAACAGAGAAGTGTGTTTTGACGATATTTTCTATAATTTCGTCTGAAAAATAGGAGTTCACGCTTAAAAAGTTCTATTAAGAGCTATTTTTATGGTAATGGTTCATTTTTGAACCAAAACCACGCTTTTCTGACTGAAAATATACATTATAATCAGAGAATCCTGTATTGAAGATATTTTCTATAATTTCGTCTGAAAAATAGGAGTTCACGCTTAAAAAGTTCTATTAAGACCTATTTTTATGGAAATGGTTCAGATAACAAAATGTACGATGCTGCTAATTAAAGAATAGTAGGCTACACTCAGAATTGTTTGCATGAGGGTTCAGTTAAAGCACTTGCACGAGGGTTCAGATGCATGGGGGTTCACTTGCTTGGGGTTCAGTTACACGCTGATTCAGTTACAATGGAACACACACAAAACAATGGGGCACACACAAAATACAAAAAATGAAAAAATAAGTATTTAAACAAAATGTACGATGCTGCTAATTAAAGAATAGTAGGCTACACTCAGAATTGTTTGCATGAAGGTTCAGTTAAAGAGGTCTCACTTGCACGAGGGTTCAGATACACGGGGGTTCACTTGCTTGGGGTCCAGTTACATGCGGATTCAGTTACATGGGGATTAGTTAAATGCGGTTGAGTTGCATAGTCTCATTGGGAAAAATAGGAGGGCATACTTAAACAGTTCTATTAGGAGCTATTTTTATGGAAATGGTTCATTTTTGAATTGAAACTATGCTTTTCTGACTGAAGATACACATTTGAATCAGAAAATGTGAGAATGTACACAATTGAAACAGAGAAGTGTGTTTTGACGATATTTTCTATAATTTCGTCTGAAAAATAGGAGTTCAAGCTTAAAAAGTTCTATTAAGAGCTATTTTTATGGAAATGGTTCATTTTTGAATTGAAACTATGCTTTTCTGACTGAAGATACACATTTAAATCAGAAAATGTGAAAATGTACACAGATCAAACAGAGTAGTGTTTTTTGACGATATTTTCTATAATTTCTTCTGAAAAATAGGAGTTCACGCTTAAAAAGTTCTAAAGAGCTATTTTTATGGAAATGGTTCATTTTTTAACAAAAACCACGCTTTTCTGACTGAAAATATAGATTATAATCATAGAATCATGTATTGAAGATATTTACTATAATCTCGTCTCAAAAACAGGAGTTCACGCTGAAAAATGTCTATTAAGAGCTATTTTTATGGAAATGGTTCATGTCTTTAGCAAACTTAGCCATAGCTAGTTGAAACTCTGCATAAATATCTTCATTATTATCCTAAATGCGTAGGTACTAAAGAAACATTGAACATTTTTTCTGATTTTGTTTGTTTTCACAATAAAATAGATTGTCTTTAGCAAACTTAGCCATAGCTAGTTGAAACTCTGCATAAATATCTTCATTTTTTTTAGCCTAATTGCGTAGGTACTAAAGGAACATTGAACATTTTTTTCTGATTTTATGTGTTTTCGCAAGAAAATAGCTGGTCTTCCCTTCAATGAATTCAGATGGTTTTAGGACTCATCTCCCTAGCCATAACTCCATTCAACCTTGAGCGAAGATATAAAAGTTTGATGAAGTATTTTTCTACTTAAAAACTACATTAACGACTTCCGATATTATAAGACTGTATGACAAATAATTTATCAGTTACCGAGAGTTCAATGACTCCTCCCCAAAATGACTTCCAGGGGTTTTATGACTCCTCCCCACACTGAACTCAGATGGTTTTTGGACTCATCCACCTAGCCATAACTCCATTCAACCTTGAGCGAAGATATAAAAGTTTGATGAAGTATTTTTCTACTTAAAAACTACATTAATAACTTCCAAGATGAAAGGACTGTATGACACAGAATTTATCAGTTTGAAAAAATCAGCTTGTGGTATTATATTTGAATGTGCATTTTTATTATTGTCTATGGAACTCGAAGGTACTAAAGGAGCATTGAACATTTTTTTCTGATTTTGTGTGTTTTCGCAAGAAAATAGCTGGTCTTCCCCACAATGAATTCAGATGGTTTTAGGACTCATCCCCCTACCCATAATTCCAGTCAACCTTGAGCGAATATATAAAAGTTTGATGAAGTGTTTTTCTACTTAACAACTACATTAATAACTTCCAAGATGATAGGACTGTATGACACAGAATTTATCAGTTTGAAAAAATCATCTTGTGGTGTTATATTTGAATGTGCATTTTTATTATTGTCTATGGAACTCGAAAAAATTGACTGTTATCATTGGATAGTGAACTATAACATGTTTGAGTATGATAAAAGCTTGTGAAGTTCCACATTACGTCATATAAACAGACAGGGATTCTATGATAGAGTGATTACACCACTTAATAATGCTGGTCGGGAACTGAGAAATGTTCAGGAGGAAGTCAGTGAAATTTGCAGCTTTTTCGGGGTTAAGGCACTCTACGTAAAGGGCAATGTATCTACAGATAAAGTTTTAATTCAAAAGTGTGACCCTAGGATTCCACTTTTCAATCTAGAATAGTTAAAGTGCCCTAAATTTGAAGGGGGTTATCACCGTCCTGAAACCGAGGTTAGGTTCTTCGCACAGTGGATACCTAAGAACATACCTGATCGTGATAAATCCATAAGACATGGTAAAAACTATTCAATATCATGGGACCATCGTTTGTGGATGTTTAAGAGTGAACTCTAAGTACTATTTTTATGTAAACATTTGTTGTTGTTTTTTTTTTTTCAAAAAAAAAATCTGTCAATACTTTTAAGCAATAAATATCTTTAAGCTTAACCCGTCTTTATTCTTTAGAATAGTTCTAATGTAAGCATGTAACAAACTCGTTCCTGAAGTCACCTCTTGGATACACAATGTAGAAACTTCATTTAAGAAACTATGAAAAAAAATTGTAAGTAAATAAGTAACAAATTCTTTCTTGAAGTCACCTCTTGGATACACAATGCATAAATTTCATTTAAGAAATTATGAAAAAATTGTAAGTAAGTATCAAATTCTTTCTTGAATTCACCTGCTGGATAAACAAAGACATTTCGTTCAAGAAATTATGACAAAATTCTAAGTAAGTAACAAACTCCTTATTGTTTTCATGACTTAGATACAAGATATAGAAATTTAATTCAAGAAATTATGAAGAAATTCTCAGTAAGTAACAATTTCTTTCTTGAAGTCAACTCTTGGATACACAATACGGAAATTTCATTCAAGAAATTATGAAAATGTTTGTAAGTAAGTAACAAGCTCTTTATTTATTTCACCTCATGTATATACATAACCGACACTTAATTACAGAAACTGAGAAAAAAATCGGAAGCGAGAAACTTTTTTTTTTCTCTTTATCACATAAAATTTTCAGTAAGATGCAGTATTTATAACGTTCATTAAATAAGCTATTAAAACATTCCAAGTGGGTAAAAATTTCTTTCTTGAGTTAAACTATTGAATATACAATGATGAAATTCAATTAAAGAAATTATGAAAAAATTGTAACTATGTAGCAAATTCTTTCTTGAATTCACCTGTTGAATAAACAAAAAGACATTTCGTTCAAGAAATTATGACAAAATTCTAAGTAAGTAACAAACTCTTTATTGTTTTCACGAGTTAGATATACGATGTAGAAATTAAATTCAAGAAATTATGAAAAAATTCTCAGTAAGTAACCGTTTCTTTCTTGAAGTCAACTCTTGGATACACAATACGGAAATTTCATTCAAGAAATTATTAAAATATTTGTAAATAAGTAACACACTCTTGATTGCTTTCACCTCTTTGATATACAGTACAGATACTTCATTCAAGAAATTATGAAAAAATCGCAAGTAAGTAACTTTTTTTTTCTCTTTATCACAAACAATTTTCACAAATTATGACAAAATTCTAAGTAAGTAACAAACTCGTAATTGTTTTCACGACTTAGATATACGATGTATAAATTTAATTCAAGAAATCTTTCCTTGGCACCTTTCCAAATGAGCGGAGATTCCTCACCGATTCCTACACATTGCAAAAAAGTGAGCAGTACGAAAACTCCACGTTTTCAACCAGACTGGTTTTTTTAGCTAAATCTTTGGAAACAGCCTCTATTTCAGACCGTTTAAGTTTTGATGTTAGTGTTGTCAGTCGAAAGCTATTTGACACGACACACAAACAGAGTCATAGTGAGAGAGATATCCAAAAAGTTGGGTTGATCTAGGTTCACTTAGAGTGGCCAAAGACATTTCGTTCAAGAAATTATGACAAAATTCTAAGTAAGTAACAAACTCTTTATTGTTTACACGACTTAGATACACGATATAGAAATTTAATTCAAGAAATTATGAAAAAATTCTCAGTAAGTAACAATTTCTTTCTTGAAGTCATCTCTTAGATACACAGTACGAAAATTTAATTCAAGAAATTATGAAAATATTTTCAAGTAAGTAACAAACTCTTTATTGATTTCACCTCTTGGATATACAGTACAGATACTTCATTAAAGAAACTATGAAAAAATCGCAAGTAAGTAACTTTTTTTTCTCTGTATCTCAAACAATTTTCACTTAGCTACATGATGTAGAAATTTAATTCAAGAAATTATTAAAAAATTCTCAGTAAGTAACAATTTCTTTCTTGAGGTCAACTCTTGGATACACAATACGGAAATTTCATTCAAGAAATTATGAAAAAATTGTAACTAAGTAGCAAATTCTTTCTTGAATTCACCTTTTTGATAAACAAAAAGACATTTAGTTCAAGAAATTATGACAAAATTCTAAGTAAGTAACAAACTCTTTATTGTTTTCACGAGTTAGATATACAATGTAGAAATTAAATTCAAGAAATTATGAAAAAATTCTCAGTAAGTAACAGTTTCTCTCTTGAAGTCAACTCTTGTATACGCAATATATGTATATTTCAGTAGGGATGGGCTGAATTGATTTGTTTTCAAACAGCAAAACTCTATTGTTTTTCTACACTTGATATACAGAGTCGGAAATTACATATTAAATTCTTTAAAAAAACGTGCTTCAGTCGCTTTTTTTTTTCTCTTTATCAACTAAAAATTTCAATTAGCTACCTGATTTAGAAATTTAATTCAAGAAATTATGAAAAAATTCTCAGTTTTCTTGAATTAACCTGCTGGATAAACAAAAAGACATTTCGTTCAAGAAATTATGACAAAATTCTAAGTAAGTAACAAACTCGTAATTGTTTTCACGACTTAGATATACGATGTACATATTTAATTCAAGAAATCTTTCCTTGGCACCTTTCCAAATGAGCGGGGATTCCCCACCGGTTCCTACACATTGCAAAAAGTGAGCAGTACGAAAACTCCACGTTTTCAGCCAGACTGGTTTTTTTAGCTAAATCTTTGGAAACAGCCTCTATTTCTGACCGTTTAAGTTTTGATGTTAGTGTTGTCAGTCGAAAGCTATTTGACATGACACACAAACAGAGTCATAGTGAGAGAGATATCCAAAAAGTTGGGTTGATCTAGGTTCACTTAGAGTGGCGCGCGCCACTCTAGACATCGTATATCTAACTCGTGAAAACAATAAAGAGTTTGTTACTTACTTAGAATTTTGTCATAATTTCTTGAACAAAATGTTTTTTTTTTGCTCTAGCCGGTAAATTAAAGAAAGAATTTGGTACTAACTTAAAATTTTTTAATAATTTATTGAATCAAATTTACATATTTTGTATACTAGAGTTTAATTAAATAAATAAATTTTTAATTAATGGGAATTTTTCAATAATTTCTTGAATTAAATTTCTACATCGTTTATCTAAGTCAAAATTTTTTGTGATAAAGAGAAAAAAAAGTTACTTACTTGCTATTATTTCATAATTTTTTGAATGAAGTATCTGTACTGTATATTCAAGATGTGAAATCGAAAAAGAGCTTGTTAATTACTTACAAATATTTTCATAATTTATTGAATGAAATTTCCGTATTGTATATCCAAGAGATGACTTCAAGAAATAAATTGCTACTTACTGAGAATTTCTTCATAATTTCTTGAATTAAATTTCTACATCGTGTATCTAAGTCGTGTAAACAATAAATAGTTTGTTACTTACTTAGAATTTTGTCATAATTTCTTGAACGAAATGTCTTTGGCCACTCTAAGTGAACCTAGATCAACCCAACTTTTTGGATATCTCTCTCACTATGACTCTGTTTGTGTGTCGTGTCAAATAGCTTTCGACTGACAACACTAACATCAAAACTTAAACGGTCTGAAATAGAGGCTGTTTCCAAAGATTTAGCTAAAAAAAACCAGTCTGGTTGAAAACGTGGAGTTTTCGTACTGCTCACTTTTTGCAATGTGTAGGAACCGGTGGGGAATCCCCGCTCATTTGGAAAGGTGCCAAGGAAAGATTTCATGAATTAAATATGTACATCGTATATCTAAGTCGTGAAAACAGCTAAGAGTTTGTTACTTACTTGGAATTTTGTCATAATTTTTTGAACGAAATGTCTTTTTGTTTATCCAGCAGGTGAATTCAAGAATACTGAGAATTTCTTCATAATTTCTTTAATTAAATTTCTAAATAGTATATCTAAGTGAAAATTGTTTGTGATAAAGAGAAAAAAAAAGTTACTTACTTGCTATTTTTTCATAATTTCTTGAATGAATTATCTTTAATGTATATCCAATATTTGAAATTAATAAAGAGTTTTTTAATTACTTAAAAATATTTTAATAATTTCTTGAATGAAATTTCCGTATTGTATATCCTAGAGTTGACTTCAAGAAAGAAATTGTTACTTAATGAGAATTTTTTCATAATTTCTTGAATTAAATTTCTACATCGTGTATCTAAGTCGTGTAAACAATAAAGAGTTTGTTACTTACTTAGAATTTTGTCATAATTTCTTGAACGAAATGTCTTTGTTTATCCAGCAGGTGAGTTCAAGAAAGAATTTGCTACTTACTTACAATTTTTTCATAATTTCTTTAATGAAATTTCTGTATTGTGTATCCAAGAGGTGACTTCAAGAAAGAATTTGTTTGTTACTTACTTACAATTTTTTCATAGTTTCTTAAATGAAGTTTCTGCATTGTGTATCCAAGAGGTGACTTCAGGAAAGAGTTTGTTACTTGCTTACAATAGAACTATTATAAAGAATAAAGACGGGTTAAGCTTAAATATATTTATTGCTTAAACGTATTAACAGATTTTTTTTTTAGAAAAAAAAACACAACAAATGTTTACATAAAAATAGTACTTAGAGTTCACTCTTAAACATCCACAAACGATGGTCCCATGATATTGAATAGTTTTTACCATTTCTTATGGATTTATCACGATCAGGTATGTTCTTAGGTATCTACTGTGCGAAGAACCTAACCGCGTCTTCAGGACGGTGATAACCCCGTTCAAATTTAGGACACTTTAACTCTTCTAGATTGAAAAGTGGAATCCTAGGGTCACACTTTTGAATTAAAACTTTATCTGTAGGTACATTGCCGTTTACGTAGAGTGCTTCAACCCCGAAAAAGCTGCAAATTTCACCGACTTCCTCCTGAACATTTCTCAGTTACCGACCAGCATTATTAAGTGGTGTAATCACTCTATCGTAGAATCCCAGTCTGTTTATGTGACGTAATGTAGTACTCCACAAGCTTTCATCATATTCAAACATGTTATAGTTCACTATCCAATGATAACAGTCAATTTTTTCGAGTTCCATAGACAATAATAAAAATTCACATTCAAATATAATACCACAAGCTGATTTTTTTAAACTGATAAATTCTGTGTCATACAGTCCTATCATCTTGGAAGTTATTAATGTAGTTGTTAAGTAGAAAAATACTTCATCAAACTTTTATATCTTCGCTCAAGGTTGAATGGAGTTATGGCTAGGGGGATGAGTCCTAAAACCATCTGAATTCATTGTGGGGAAGACCAGCTATTTTCTTGCGAAAACACACAATATCAGAAAAAAATGTTCAATGCTCCTTTAGTACCTTCGAGTTCCATAGACAATAATAAAAATGCACATTCAAATATAACACCACAAGCTGATTTTTTCAAACTGATAAATTCTGTGTCATACAGTCCTATCATCTTGGAAGTTATTAATGTAGATTTTAAGGAGAAAAATACTTCATTAAACTTTTATATCTTCGCTAAACGTTGGATGGAGTTATGGCTAGGGGGATGAGTCCAAAAACTATCTGAATTCATTGTGGGGAGGAGTCATAAGACCCCCTGGAAGTCATTTAGGGGAGGAGTCATTGAACTCTCGGTAACTGATAAATTCTGTGTCATAAAGTCTTATAATCTCGGAAGTTATTAATGTAGTTTTTAAGTAGAAAAATACTTCATCAAACTTTTATATCTTTGCTCAAGGTTGAATGGAGTTATGGCTAGGGGGATGAGTCCTAAAACCATCTGAATTCATTGAAGGGACGACCAGCTATTATCTTGCGAAAACACATAAAATCAGAAAAAAAAGTTCAATGTTCCTTTAGTACCTACGCAATTAGGCTAAAAAAATGAAGATATTTATGCAGAGTTTCAACTAGCTATGGCTAAGTTTGCTAAAGACCATCTATTTTCTTGTGAAAACACACAAAATCAGAAAAAAATGTTCAATGTTCATTTAGTACCTAAGCAATTAGGCTAATAATGAAGATATTTATGCACAGTTTCAACTAGCTATGGCTAACTTTGCTAAAGACATGAACCATTTCCATAAAAATAGCTCTTAATAGAACTTTTTAAGCGTAAACTCCTATTTTTCAGACGAAATTATAGAAAATATCTTCAATACATGATTCTCTGATTATAATGTATATTTTCAATCAGAAAAGCGTGGTTTTGGTTCAAAAATGAGCCATTTCCATAAAAATAGCTCTTAATAGAACTTTTTAAGCGTGAACTCCTATTTTTCAGACGAAATTATAAAAAATATTGTCAAAACACATTTCTCTGTTTGAACTTTGTACATTCTCACATTTTATGATTCAAATGTGTATCTTCAGACAGAAAAGCATAGTTTAAATTCAAAAATGAACCATTTCCATAAAAATAGCTCTTAATAGAACTTTTTAAGATTGAACTCCTATTTTTCAGATGAAATTATAGAAAATATCGTCAAAACACACTTCTCTGTTTGAATTGTGTACATTTTCATATTTTCTGATTCAAATGTGTATCTTCAGTCAGAAAAGCATAGTTTCAATTCAAAAATGAACCATTTCCATAAAAATAGCTCTTAATAGAACTGTATAAGTATGCCCTCCAATTTTTTCCAATGAGACTATGCAACTCAACTGCATTTAACTACTCCCCATGTAACTGAATCTGCATGTAACTGGACCCCAAGCAAGTGAACCCACAGGCATCTGAACCCTCGTGCCAGTGAGACCTCTTTAACTGAACCCTCATGCAAACACTTCTGAGTGTAGCCTACTATTCTTTAATCAGCAGCATCGTAAATTTTGTTTAAATACTTATTTTTTCATTTTTTTGCTTTTGTGTGTGCCCCATTGTTTTGTGTGGGTTCAATTGTAACTGAATCCGCGTGTAACTGTACCCCAAGCAAGTGAACCCCCATGCATCTGAACCCTCGTGCAAGTGAGACCTCTTTAACTGAACCCTCATGCAAACAATTCTGAGTGTAGCCTACTATTCTTTATTTAGCAGCATCGTACATTTTGTTATCTGAACCATTTCCATAAAAATAGCTCTTAATAGAACTTTTTAAGCGTGAACTCCTATTTTTCAGACGAAATTATAGAAAATATCTTCAATACATGATTCTATGATTATAATGTATATTTTCAGTCAGAAAAGCGTGGTTTTGTTTCAAAAATGAACCATTTCCATAAAAATAGCTCTTAATAGAACTTTTTAAGCGTGAACTCCTATTTTTCAGACGAAATTATAGAAAATATCGTCAAAACACACTTCTCTGTTTCAATTGTGTACATTCTCACATTTTCTGATTCAAATGTGTATTTTCAGTCAGAAAATCATAGTTTCAATTCAAAAATGAACCATTTCCATAATAATAGGTCTTAATAGAACTTTTTAAGTGTGAATTTCAATTTTTCAGACTAAATTGTAGAAAATATCGTCAAACACACTTCTTTGTTTCAATTGTGTACATTTTCACATTTTCTGATTCAAATGTGTATCTTCAGTCAGAAAAGCATAGTTTCAATTCAAAAATGAACCATTTCCATTAAAATAGCTCCTAATAGAACTGTTTAAGTATGACCTCAAATTTTTCCCAATGAGACTATGCAACTCAACCGCATTTAACTAATCCCCATGTAACTGAATCTACTTGTAACTGGACCCCAAGCAAGTGAACCCCCACGCATCTGAACCCTCATGCCAGTGAGACCTCTTTAACAGAACCCTCATGCAAACAATTCCGAGTGTAGCCTACTATTCTTGAATTAGCAGCATCGTAAAGTTGGTTTAAATACTGATTTTTTCATTTTTTGACTTTTGTGTGTGCCCAATTGTTTTTGTGTGGGTTCCATTGTAACTGAATCCACATGTAACTGAACCCTAAGCAAGTGAACCCCCATGCATCTGAACCCTCATACAAGTGAGACCTCTTTAACTGAACCCTCATGCAAACAATTCTGAGTGTAGCCTACTATTCTTTAATTAGCAGCATCGTACATTTTGTTTAATTACTTACTTTTTCATTTTCCAGATTCAAGATTTTTATTTAACACAGATGAATAGACAAGCTGAAGTATTTAAAACGAGCCAACATAGAGCTAGGATCGCAATGAATAGTACTTGTTATCAGAAATCTCCAAAATTGACTCCCCCTCCCCCTCTCCTACCCTCCCCAGCCCCGTAGAAATGGGGGAACGAAGGGAACGTTAGATCCTATTTTAAATTGACAATACTTTTCAAACGTTACTTGTGTATTATACAGACCACATCGGAGAGGTAAAGCTAGGTCAAGTCACAATGTCATTCTAGAGCAGAGTTACGCAAATGGAATACAATTTTTGCAAATTGAGTTAGTTTTATGCGAACGATAAAAGTTTTGGCAAATCGAGATAGCTTTACGCAAATGAAATACCATTGATACCGCTAATAATAGATGCGATACTGAACGAGTTATCAGATAGCTATAACTTACATGTTATTAACACGTTTGACCTTTTTTGATTGGAATTTTTTTTTTTTTTTGCCAAAAGAAAGATCATGGATACATGTTTATTTTATTTTTTTAAACTGGTATTTTTTCAAGGAAGCCCATAACACTTTGCAGAAACCCGTCTGCTAAGGCAAGTACCGTTCGTAGTAATAGGTGACCGACCCATGGTAAGTCAATGTACCGGTTAAACTACACTGTATATTCATGCCTCAGGCTTGTGTAAGTACATGTATATTTTCAATATATAGAGCGTGTTACCTCATAAAAACCCGTCTGCTAAGACAAGTACAGTTCATAGCAATAGGTGACTGACCCTGACAAGCCAATGTACCGGTTAGACTACACTGTATATTCATGCCTCAGGCTTGTGTAAGTACATGTATATTTTCAACGAATTGGGCGCTTACTACTAGCGTAGTTGAAAGGTCTTGAAATTATGTCTTTGACAACCCCCATACCTTCTCAAGACCAGAACACAATTTGTACTTTACTGAAAAAAATGGCTGTGGATTGTCAGTTTAGTATACATATACTGATTTATATTCCTTTAAATTTTAGTAATTTTTATTTATTAAAGTTAAAACATTTTGAAAACAGATATTTTTGTTTAAAAAAACACAAGACAAGAAAAGTTTGTTCTGAAATAAGATTAATAACTGATAATTATATAGGCTATTGTAGCTATGATAGCTATTAAGCTATTATATTAAGAAATTTATATTTTTTGATGTGCTATATTACTGATATTTTGAGATAGCCGTTTGTTCCAAAGCAGTCCAAAGATCACATAGAATGCCTCTGGGATTGTCACAACCCCCCAGAATCTGGGGGCCAGCGTTGTAGGTTATATCCCGCGGGCGTATAAGCTTTTTATGGTAGGTGTGGTTGTTTGAACTTTAGAAGAAGCTCATTGGATTGGAAATTTTATGTTCTAGTTTCTTTTTAAAAGTCAAAATTGATGTAGGGCAACTAGTCCCCCCCCCGTCCCTGATGACCTGTTTTCCCCAAACGTATCCAATCAAAATTGTGAGATAGCCATTTAGTTGACAGTAGTCCAAAGAGCATATAACCCTGGCTTCAAGGTGGACACAACCCTCCAGAGCCCAGGTACAAGGGTTGTAAGTTATGCCCCCGAGCATATAAGGTTCAATGTATAGGTTGTCAAAGAGAATACATAGAATCTTTTGGGAGTGACATTAAGTTTTATTTTTCAGGTCAACTTCAGAAGCTATACAATTAAATTAAAAATACTGTTTGTGTCAGGATTATCAACTGTTGATAAAGTTTCTCCAACTTACAAATAGCAATAGCATACTATGGATTCTTATAGAAAAAAAAACAAGTTTGAACGCCTCGCTCTTTACTCTAAAGTTTTTTATTGTTTAAAAAAAAATAAGGGTTGTGAGAAAGTCAAACTTTAGCGTAAAGAGCGTGGCGTCGAAGAGGGGACAGCCCCTTTCATATACGGAATAATTTCTGTTCGTTTTAAGTTTTAAAGTCGTTCCTTACTTTCAGTTAAGAAAACTTGTTTTTTTATTTAATTTTTGAACGTTTTTGAATTAATGCAGGTTTTGATTTTGGCTCACCGTACATGAATAATTAAAACAAAATTTGAATATTAATTTTACTTTAATTTGGTTAAATGGCTTTCTCGAAAAAAATACGTAATAAAAAATACTAGTAATAAATATAAGTAACTTACGAACTAACTTACGTAACGAACTTCTTTATTCATATATTTTGATACGTCTATTGGGGGGCTGGTCCCCTAGTAATTACCTCGCTCTTTAAGCTAAAGTTCGAATATTGTTCCAATTCTTTAAAAATGACCCTTAATCACAAAGGCTGTTATTTAGAATAAATAGCTCTTATGAAAGTACTAAAAAATCTTTGGCTTAAAGAGCGAGGTATTGACAAGGGGGTGAACCCAATCATACACGTAATATTTTCTGTTCGTTTTAAGTTTTGATGTTACTCCTTATTTTCAGTTGGAAAATTTGTTTTTTTATATTTAATTTCTTATCTTTTTTTAAATAATGCTGGGAAATCCGGTGCCCCCTTCATAAAAAAGTCCCTTCCCCCATGAAAACTTCCTTCATGGAAAGATCTTCCCACATAGCCCCCGACCCACCCACCCCCCTACTACCAGGGAAAAAAACATGAAAACGTCTGTATACTTCCTAATAACCAATACTATATGTTAACATTGGGTAAAGTTCATAACTTTCAGCGCTCCCCCTGGGGACTTTGGGGGATTAAGTCATCCTAAAGGACATTAGTTATCATATTTTCAACCATGCTGAACAAAATTGCTATCTCAAAATTTTGATCAGGTGACTTTGGGGAAAAGAATCAGCGTGGGAGGGGGCCTAGTTGCCCTCCGTTTTTTTTTGGTTACTTAAAAAGGGCACTAGAACTTTTAATTTCCGTTCCAATGAGTCATCCCAAGATATTTTAGGGCCACTGAATCGATACGATCACCCCTGGGAAAAACAGAAAAAAAAAACAAATAGACACGCATCCGTGATCTTTCTTCTGGCAAAAAATGCAAAATTCCACATTTTTGTAGATGGGAGCTTGAAACCTCTACAGTAGGGTTCTCTGATGCGCTGAATATGATGGTGTGATTTTCATTAAGGTTCTATATCTTTTAGTGGGTCTTTTCTCCTTTTTTCAAAAATCAGCCAAATTTTCTCAGGCGCGTAACTTTTGATAGGTAGGACTTGATGAAAGTTATATATTTGAATTCAGCATTGAAATCTGATTCTTTTGATGTATCTATTGGTATCAAAAACCCGTTTTCTAGAGTTGGGTTACTATTGTGCCGGGTCGCTCCTTACTTACAGTTCGTTACCACCAAAGTATAATCACCTACGGAACTGACCCCCCTCCCACACGAACCAGTCCTCAAAACACATCCTATCACCATTTTCAGAGAGCAATTGTGTTGAACATTGTTTACAGTTTTGTCCATTAGATCTGCGACGATAAAAACCCCCCTGTCATCAGGGCACGGATGGTAAGTTATTTCCTGGGGGCATATAAGGTTCACATTGAAAGCGTTGTCGTAGAAACTTCAAAAGGGCTCATTTGATTGGAAATTAAAAGGGCTAGTGCCTTTTTTTAATAGTTGAAAGGGGAGCGACTAACGGAATTGGAGAGCGACTAACGCTCCTCTCACGCCCACCATTTCCCCAAACACATCCAATCAAAATTTTAAGATAGCCATTTTGTTAACATAGTAGAAAGTTCTGGAAGTTAAGTCTTAGAGGATGACAACCACCCTAACAGTCCATATGGTAAGGGTTGTAATTTATGCTGGGGGTATATAAGGTGTTTATAGAAAGTGTTGTCGTAGAAACTCAAAAAGGGCTCATTCGATTGGAAATCGAAAGACCTAGTGCCGTTTTTAATAGTCGAAAGTAACTTGAAGGCCTGACATTTTAATATTAAGATCGATGTGGGTATAATGTAATATACCCACATGTGGGTATATTACAAATAATGTGGGTATAATAACACGATGTGTGGGTAAATGAAACTCAAAACGAACAGAAATTGCAATAAATAACCGAGTCAAACTCAAAACGAGCAGAAATTAACATAAGTTGGGCTCAAAACCCTTATGCCTTCCCAAGGCCAGAACATAATTTGCACTTTACTGTAGAAAATACAAATGAATGTGCATTGTCAGTTTAATATACATATACTGATATTTAGTAATCAAAATGTTAATATTATTTGATTTATTAAAGTTGTAAAAGTAAAAAAAAATTTTTTTTTCAGTAAAGTGAAAACTATGTTCTGGCCTTGGGAAGGCAGAGGGGTTTTGAGCCCAACTTATGTTAATTTCTGCGCTTTTTAATTTTGACTCGGCTATTTATTTTAATTTCTATTCGTGTTGGGTTTCATTTATTTATCGATGCTGATTTGTGGTAGTTTCACGCTTGGTAAATTATTTGATATTATTTTTGCTCATTTTTGTTAAATGGAGTTCTTTACTTTTCTTTGAAAAACTTATTTTGTGGAGACGTTTTTTTTTTAATTAGGGACAATATAGCCAAGTCAAACTCAAAACGAGCAACTTCTCAAAACCAGAACACAATTTGCTGCTTACTGAAAAAAAAATAGGGTAAAGGCACCGATGCCTTTACAATTTTGGAACCACTGTCGAAATTTTCCTTCAAAACAGGATAACTCTGCTTAGTGGTGACTTGGAGAACCATCCCTTGAAGCGTTCGTTATATTTTGACAATGCGAAACGTGGACACTATCCAATACATACAGAAACGAAAAGAATATTCAATTCAATCGGTTTCCTTTTTTCGACACAAAAAGAGCTCCCGACAATTTTTTAGATATGTAATGTTCAAACTGTCATTACTACTACTACTACTAATAACAACTCACCGCAGCACCAAGCCGCCTGAGGCCAACACAGCTATGCACGCTGCTCCTCCACCCCAATCTGTTCTAAGCCTCCTTTTATACACCCGCCCACGAAGTTCCCTTTTACTTTAAATCTTTCTTTATGAAGTCCTCCCATCCCAGACGGGGACGACCTGCTTTCCGTTTAGCCTTAGATGGTTGGCCGAAAAGAACAATCTTCGGCAATCTGTCATCCTTCATCCGCATAACGTGCCCTAGCCACCTCAACCTTTCTTTCATTATATCCCTAGAGAGCGGTATTGAACCACATTTTTCGTATAGCCTATTGTTTGAAATACGGTCAGTCAGCCGGGTACCCAGAAAAATCCTTAAGCAATTTCTCTGGAAAACATCTAGCAAATCTTCATCCGCTTTTCGTAGCGTCCATGCTTCAGAGCCATATTTGAACACTGTCATCACTGTAGCTTTTAATATTGTAATCTTGGTTTGCAGACTTATCTTCCTATTCTTCCAGACTTTTTTTTAACTGTGAAAAAAAAAAACACCCTGAGCCTTGGCTATTCTATTTTTAACATCTTCACTGCTCCCACCATGTTTGCTAATAATGCAACCAAGGTAAGTGAATCTGCCCACCTGACCAATCTTCTCGTTATCTAACTTCACCTTCTAATCATCACTTACTCCTAGCCTTTATGACTTAGTCTTCCTATTACTAACTTTCAAAAATTTTTTAGTCCCCTGAATTTGAAGAACTTCTATAAGTTCATTCACTTTGCTCTCAGTCTCATCTAGGATGCTTAAATCATCAGCATAATCCAAGTCCGGGAGCCTTTTTCCTCCCCATTTGATTCCGTGGTCTCCCATTGCCTTTCCTGTGCTCCTTAAAACAAAGTCCATCAAAATAATCCATATAAAGGGGGATAGAACACAACCTTGCTTAACTCCTGATTTAATGCAAAACCAGCTGCTGACCTCATTTCCTACCTTAACCGCAGCAGTGTTATTCTCGTACATAGCACTAATGACTTTAATGTATTTGTCTGGTAAACCATACAAGGATATTACATTTGCTAAAGCTCTTCTATCAACAGAATCGAACGCTTGCTCATAATCTACAAAACTGAGGACCAAATGTGTTTGAAAACTCAGGCACTTCTCAATTATTAGCCTAAGAGTGAAAATTTGGTCGATACATCCTCTACCTTTTATAAAACCGCACTGCTTTTCTCTTAAAACTTCGTCTACGGCATCTCTCAGTCTAAAAAGTATCATATTACTAAGTAATTTACTACCTACAGAGACCAGACTAATGTCTTGATAATTACCACACTCATTTTTATCACCTTTCTCATAAAGTGGTTTAATTAAGGTTTTACTAAAATCGTTAGGCACTTCCTCTTTATCAAAAATCTTATTCATAACCTTCAATAACTAATTTCTGACCTTAGAACCACCATATTTAAGAAACTTAATTACCACACTATCAGCACCTGGAGCATTATTATTCTTTAATCCTTTTAATACTGTCGCTAATTCCTCCTCACAAAACAAATCTTCCTTCACATCCAAGGTATCAAAAACTTTTTCATTTTCCTCTATATTTTTTCCTGCAACTCTATCTCCCTTTAGTTTTTTACTTATCGCTAATTGCGACCCCATATCTATGTTTAACTGGGCCAAATCCGCATTGATTGACTTCCTTAACTTGACTCTTCTCGATCAACTGGCGCATAGTAAACATTTGCTCCTTCGTCGACCTGCCGGGAATGAACCCAGCTTGCTGGAATCTTCTATTTCTTCGCAAAAAGGTGAAACACATGTTCAAGAGCGGCATGGCGAAGAGTTTACCAGGAACGGAGAGAAGCGTGGTCCCATGAGAGTTGGAGCGGATTTGACGGTTACCCCTACGTTTTCAGAGCGGCAATATGATGCCAGCACGCCAGTCGTTTCGTATGCTTTCCATCGTCCATACAGCTGAGAAGATTAGCTGGAGCTACAGAATCATCGCTGCACCCCCGTACTTGAGGAGTTCTGCAGAAATACCACAGACGCCGGGGGCTCGAGTATTGTTTAACCGTTTTATAGCATTTTGGATCTCAGATGTGGTAAATGGTTGAGAAACGAGGTCAGAAGTAGCCTCGGGTGTGGTCATGGCTGCTTGAATCAGATCAGGGTCGGGATGAGCAACTGCCTCGGCATTCAGAAGCGTTGAGAAGTGACTGCTCCAGGTAGAGAAATCCAGGTCCGGATTGATTACTCCCTCTCAATTTGTTAACGTGCCAGTACAATATTTTACTATTATGCCGTCTAGCTGCATCTTCCAGATACTCGGCAATTTTATCCCTGGCCTCCACTTCACACCTCCTTAGTTCATATTTTAATGCTTTCTCCCCTTTCTTTACATTTCTTTTGTTTTCATACGATCTATCACTCAGATAATTCTTGTACAAGTCCTTTCTCCTTTCTATTAAACATAAAGCTCTTTCACTAATATTCTTAGCTGCAGTTCTAGCTTTCTTCCCTAATACACCTTCGGCAACTTCACAAATTATTTTTATAAAATTATTCCAACCATCTTCTACATTATCAAATTTTAAAATCGCCAGTTTAGTATTCAACTGCTCCTCGAAAGTTTTTCTCAAATTCTCATTCTGGAGTCTACCAACATCATAGCTTCCTGGAAGGTAATTACCCTCCCGAAATTTCAGCTGTAAATTAACTCTAGACACTACTAGATGGTGATCTTCACTTTTAACATCAATAACAGCACTCCTATATACATAAGTATCTTGTATTGATTCTGCCAGTCTTCGGTTTACTATAACATAATCAATAAGGTTTGCTGTCTTACCATCACGTGAATACCATGTTAACTTATGAGCCATTTTATGACCAAACACCGTATTGGTTAACTAGATTGTTATGTCTACAAAATTGCAAAAGTCTGTATCCATTACTATTTTCTTTTCCTACACCAAATTTACCTATGCTGGGATACCATCTATCCCTATTTCTACCAAACTGGGCGTTAAAATCTCCCATTAATAACATCATATTTCTACCTGGGACCCTGTCTATTTGCTCTTGTAACTGTAAGTAAAATTCATCTGAGTCACTAGTATCTCCGTCAGTTGGTTTTCCAGGGGCGTATACTACTCTAACTGATACCTTGAACTTTTTAGTCATAAAATGAGCAATTAGTATGATATTATTAATACCTTCCCAGCCTGAACAAGACTTAGCAGCTTCCTTATTCATCATGAGCCCTACTCCCTGTCTATGTACCCCATCCTTCCTGCCTGAGTAAACAAAATCTATATAACCTAATTTCATGCATCCTACCCCTGGGGTACTGTCATTACTTGGCTATTTTTTGGCAAAAAAAAAATTTTGAATCAGCACCAATGCATCAAGATGCATCTGATCTTCTCTAAAATGTAACCATATTGGCTTTTTCTTGCTAAAATTAAGTTAAAATGGCAGCTAATATTATATTGACGAAACTATGTTCCAAGTGTCGAAGATTCTTGTCTGATTTAGTGGAATACCAGACCGACTAAAAATGTTCCTTCAGCTGAATTCAAATGTAGGTATTGGCTACTATTATGAGATTCATTTCTTTTGAAATATCTATTAGTAACCTTATCGAAATTTTCGACAGACAGCAACAGGCCCTGTGAAAATATAGGTGACTCTGTCGAAACTTCACTGACCATGTAAAATATATGAGAAACAATTGATGTTAAAATTCAAGGGTCCTCTGACAAAAAAATAGTTGTAAAATTTAGGGTTACTTTCTCAACAACGAGAGATTTTCATGATTATTATTTATAATAATATTTCACATAACAAAAACATTAAAAAAAGTTTTTTTTGTTATCGTAGTTTTATTGATTTTATGCTAGATGCTAGATTTTTCATCATCTGAGGAACTATGTTCATATTTTTAAGCATTTGACTCAGTTGATCACAATACCCTAATTCATTTATCACTGAATAAATTTGAAGTACACCCTCTCTTAGTAAATTTGATACATGTTTTCCGGTAAATTTCTGATTGGCCTTATAATTTAGCTAGGATGAAAGTGAAAACATCATTTGATGTTTTTTTTCTTTTTCATAATTCAATAATCACTTCTTGGGCTAGTTGCATCTTGAGCCCTTAGAGGGGCCCCAAAGGTATTTTATTTCTGTAACCACACAAAGAAGTTATCAACACTAGTTAAGTTATTGAAAAGTGGTTAAAAACATATAAATAGTTTATATACAAGTTGTTCAAGAATAATATATTCCAAAGATACTTATTTATAACAATTCAAACCTCATTTATTTGGCAATTAAAATATAAACCGTTTTTCTATCGTTTCAAGTTTTTCAAATACCGTTGACAAAAATAGTGCTGAATTTTGCGATTCGAAACTTGGCCGTCGATAATTCAGGGTATATCCCAATCCAGGGTATGTATTTTCATATTAGGGGGATGAGGGTGGTTGTAAAATTCATGGTAAATTTGCAGTGGGCCATATAATTTAGCTAGGATGAAAGCGAAAACATCATTTGATGTTTTTTTATTCTCTCTCATAATTCATATAAAATACCTTCAGAGCCCTTTAAGGGCTCAAGATGCAATTAGCCCCAGAAGCAATTATTGAATTATGAAAGAGCATAAAAAAAGGCAACAAATAATGTTTTCACTTTCATCCTAGCTAAATTATTTGGCCAACTAAAAATTTACCTGTTTTCTTTCAAATAGATCCCAATCTGCAAAATACAAAATATTATCTCTGAACCCCTCCCTAATTAGCGTGAAATTGCTTTCTCACCCAAAATCCTAATGAAACATGTTAAACTCCTCGGTGTCACAAACTTTTAATGATATTAAGTAGGACATCCGTATTTCAAGAATTCTGGACTTTTCAGACCAAGGATAGTCAAAACTAAGATTTTTTAAAGTGGATTAAAGTGTTAGATTAGCTTTGAAATGGCCAAATGTTGACAACACTTTAACTGTGAACAACAAAGAAATCTTTGCTGGGCCGTTAAAGCTGAGACAAAGTGAGCCAATCCAGGTAGTGTTTATAAAGAGACCTATGTTACACTATTATATCAAACAACATATTATAGAGACCTAGGTCACACGATTTAACTCCATATGATTATCCAATTTCGTCCCTAAACTTAGGCAATTTTATAGTTTTTGCTTCCACTATCTGAATAGTATTTTATACATTTACTCATTTTAAAAAATTGAAGAGAAACGATGAAATAAAGTAAAAAGAACAGGCATGTCGAATCCACCAGGATCCGCCCACAAGTATTCCCCAAGTATTTTGACATGTTTCGAATAGGGTTCCAACTTATGTCGAAAACAGGTAACTTATTTGGTCTGTCGAATTGGTAGGCGAAAACGCTCCAATTTAAGAAAATCGGATTTTTGTACCCTTTTCTGATAAACTTCAAGCTTCTAACCAAACAGTTAGATTCGTAGGTATTTTGTCTATATACTGAAACCCTTTTCAAACCAAAAATCTTTAAATTAAGCCTTCTGGTATAGAAAAAGCGCTTTTTTTTTTTTTTTTTTTTTTTTTTTTTTTTTTTTTTGAACTTTATTCTTTCGCAAATTTTGTTCTGAACTTTAGAAGGTATTGGGTTTATCAGCCCTACTAGTGTTAATTTTTGCTCGTTTTGAGTTTGGCTTGTCTATTTATTGTAATTTCTTTTCGTTTTGGGTTTCATTTATTTACTTTTATTTTTGCTCATCCTTGGCTTAATGGAGCTTTTTACTTTTCTTCGAAACACTTTTTTGTGGAAAGTTTTCTAAATTAATCATTCATAAAGCCAATTAAAAAAAAGAAAAGCAAATCAGCAAACTGTTTTGTATGGCCAATGGTTATATCTGCCCCCCACAGATAGGGTTGACATGCCTTTTTCAAGGTTAGCAAATAGTTTATCTAGAACAAAATTAAAAAACATATTAGGTTATGGTGTTGATTATGTTTCTGCAAGCAAATTAATCAAGAAGACTAAAAATTTATTAAAGAAACACACCATCAGATTTTCCTCCTCCATTGAATATTCTTTCAAAATCGTTGCCTTTTCAATTATATCTCAGCTCCTCCTCCCACACCCCTAGTAAACCCAGGCTGTAGCCCTAGGCTATATACAAAAATAGGCTGATTGTTTGAATTTCCCCTTATCTTTCATGTTCAGTTTTGATTTGTTTCATGACATCAATTTAAAAAAATCAAAAAAAAAAATACACAGCATACTTTTGTGAACATCCTATCTGTCTCACTGTGTGTGTTCTAAAACTTATCTTTCATGTATAGCTATATCTGGCCCATTAGAGGTATGTCACTGGGAAACAACTGTGACAACAACAATTGCTTCAGATATAATAACTACACTTAATATGTATAGGCCAGAAATCAGATAGCCTTGGAAAAAACAAACATACTCTTAGATTTTGCATTCACTTTTCCTTTTAAATATGAAAAATTGATTTAGTCAAAATTCTTCTCAACCTCCACTAATTTTAACCCCTAAGATAGCCAAATGTAGCTTTAGACCAGTGATGAGCACTCTTTTTAGCTCAAAGAGCCAAATTCCCTTTTACAACTGTAAAAATCTAACGAAGAGTGCTATTAGGGTTTAAACTGTTATCGAAAAAACATTTGTTTTTTTTACCCTTGTAACCCCAACTTTCTTATCTGATAAGACTAATAAATTATCAGTAATTTAACTGTTCCCAGCCTAATCTGATCTAGACCTGGCGAACAAAAATTATGAAAATCATTAACATGTGTGTTCAACACCCTTTGTAAAAAAAAGAAGCAAATATTAAACCCAAATCCATTTATTTTCAACCTAACACCAAATAGTTAGCAGTCAATAACATTACTAGTAAATAAAATTTCTTACTGCAGAAGCAAAAATGCGACACCTGACAGTCCCACTTCATTTCTCAATCAAACATGTTTAGTATCAGGCCTACTGGTCACAGATCGGACACCAGATTTTCTTGGAAATAAATAATAACAAAACTTAAAAATACATTGGGGGAGGAAATGTAAATATGAACTGTGTAGAGCACCTCCAATTTTCAATTATTCGTTCTGATAGGATTGTAAGCAAAAGATTATGATTTTTTTTTTTTTTTTGGCAGCGTGTTTTGATTGGAGAACATGCACAATCAGAATAACGAAGAGTTTATCAAGAGTTGCATTTTACTAGTAAAAAAAAACACATGCAGCTTGCAATCCATATGTTGCCAGCTCCTGCACTAGGCTATATGCATAAGTTTGATAATTTTATGGATTTGACATTGTTTTTTGTGCTTAGTTCTCGTCAACAATTAGCTCATAATGCCAAATTTTTAAATGAACGTATCTCAAAAAAGGTATTTTTAAAATATAAGGAGAGGGAGGGCAAATAATCTAAGGGGACAGACCCTCCCCCTGCCTTCCCCCGTCCCAAATTTAACCCACTGAATAAATCCTAATTTGAAGTATAGCATGGTATATTTGTGTTTTTTCAGATTCATTGTATCAGGTTGGATGGAAAACAAAAGGTAGATATTATTTATGGGACCTTCAGAGCTCTAGCTTCTGAGAATTCTACAGCTAAAACTTTATCAGGCCATAGTTTTAGCGACATTCTTAGTGATGACCTCAATGATGCTGACACATTTGGTTCTCTTGCACCTTCAAAGTTTTACGAAATTGATAATAGGCCTGATTCAGAGAGTGAACAGAAACTAAGTGAATATGAAGAGAATTTTATTCCACTTGAACAAAAAACACAAGGACAATTTTTATTGGAAATTCGTGATCTTCTTAATGCAGGAAAGGTATGTTTTCTAATTATATTCTTATATCTTTGAAGTAATATACTCGTACAAATAATTTTTTTATGTATATCAATTGTAATAAATACTGTCTAAAAACTTAAACAAGTGCTACCAAATCTTTGGATCCAATCATTTTACAATGGATTGGGATGTATATATTTATACATTAGTATTTTTGGGGAGGGGTAGGGTGTAAAGTAGACAAAAAACCAGAAATTGATGGAGGGAACAGTAAAACCCTTGAAAAACAGGGTGGTGGTACCAGGTCTAAAAAGCTGTAAAAATGTTGAGATATTGAGGAAAAAATGGAATTTGAAACCAAATTTGCTTCTCATCAGAGGTAGCACTGCCTATGTAAGGAGGTAGGCCTATATGCCGGCAATTTATAGTTTGTTTTTTATATGGCCACTTTGTATTGAAGGGGTGGTTGTAGAAACTTTGGAAGGCTTCATTTGAATGGAATCAAAGGTTATAGTGCGCTTTTAAGAGTTGAGAGTAATTGACCATACCCCTTCCCTCCTGTGCTTATTTTAGACCCCCCCCCCTCTTGTAGCCGTCAAGGCATCTTGTCAAATTTTCGAGATAGTTATTTTATTCAAAATGATCAAAAGCTCAAATAGATATGGCTTCAAGAATGGCATAACACCCAAAGCCCCTGGGAGCATGGGTTCTATAATTGAAAAAAAAAAATTGTTAACTGCCAGTTTTATACACACAGGTTTTATAACGCAAGAATGGGATCATATTTGATACTAGATACGGATTGGCTTTAACCTTTCAGGGATCATTCTCTGGGGCAAAAGTATAAGATGTTTTGTAGTGGGGTGGGGGCTTGAAAATGCTCTGAATGAGGGCCAAACAAATTTCTGATTAGCTCGAATATTATGTCATTAAGTGTTTGGGCAAAGGGGGCTGGAATGTAGAAGAAATTATAGAAAAAAAATGTTGTTTCCCCATAACAAGGCCCAACAAATAGCTAGAATGGACTTAAAAAATATCCACTGGCTGCTTTGTGCTTATGGGGTGATTTTAGAAACTTGGGAGGGGGCTCCTGTGATTGAAAGTTCTAGGCTCTGATGCACTTTTCAGGAGCTAAATTGAGTGGAGGTTAACCTGCCTTCTTCCCCCACCCTTGCCTACTCCCCTGTCCTAATAACTGCCAAATAATGATATTGAATCAAAATTTTGATATTGTAATTTTGCTCCAAAACGTTAAAAATTCTAATAAGTATTTCTCTAAGGTTTGGATCACTCTCCCCCCCCCCACGACCCCAAGGACAAAGATCCTAAATTTTGTAAACTTTCCATTGCTCACTGATACATTATAGCAGAAAAGACATTTAAATTTGGTTTTGGTTGTCCAATCATCTAATTGTTCTTAGAGATCATTCGCTTTGGCAAGATGTCCCAGGTAATTGCAAAGGACATAATCTATTGCCAGATTCATCAAAGTGACATGTGCATATCTCTAAGCACTGGCATGGGGTATCAAGCTAAAACTTTCAGGGAGTATTAAGGAGGTCAAGGGGTTCATTGAAGTATGCTTGAGTTAGGATGGTAGAAAGTTGATTGAACAAGCACTATTTGCATCTCAGGTTATCAATGTATCACATCAGCAATATTTTGGAAGATTAGGATGTAATTGACGCTTTCACTTAATATCGGGGAAGGGAAAGGGAGGTTGAATAAAGGGGACTTAAAATTGTGTGTTAGTGGGAGGGTAGAGGACTCGACAGTTTTTTATTATCTATTAGCCACTGAAATTTTATGCACTATTAGATCATATGGGACTCTTAATCTATGCATAGCTAAGAAGTGAGGTAAATCAAAGGACACAATCTATTGCCAGGTTATCAAAGTGACATGTGCAATACCTTAAGAACGGCTTAGGGTATCAACTGAAACCTTCAGAAAGGGTTAGGGGAGATTAGTGGACATTGAACTATGCCTTGGGATACATGGTAGAAATAAATCCAAAGGCACTATATGCATTTCAGGTTATCAACGTATCACATCAGCAATATTTTGGAAAGATTAGAGGATGTAATTGAAACTTCCATGTACTGTTGGGGAAACAAAGAGAAGGATGGAGCAAGGGGACTTTGAATTCTGTTTTGGAAGGAGGGCAAAAGAGCTGAGCAATTTTGATCCATGGCCAACCTAAACCTTATTGAATCAAAATTTCCTATGAGACTTATAATCTAAGCAGTTTCAAATAGTTAGATAATCGAAAAACACTACTTATTTCCAGGTTATCAAAATGATGTATCTATCTTTTCTTGGGAATGACTAAGAATATTAAGCTGAAAATTTCAGAAAATTCTGGCTGGCATAGTGGACGTTGGACTATGACTTGGGGGAGAGAGTAGAACTAAATCAAAACGATATTGTGTCCATTGAGGATTCTAAAATGTCATATCTGTAGTGTTTAGGGAATGGCTAGAGGGATGTTGTTGGAACTTTCAGGTAGTGTAAGAGACGAAAAGAAAGAGGGGTAGGAGGATTTACATTTTATATGGGGAGAAAGGAGTGGCTAAAAATGTTATATCTTCAATCAGCATAAATATTTTTACTTTTTTTTTCCTGTAGGAATCAGAATCTGTTCAAACTTTTAAGGATTGTAATTCGACTTTAAATTTTGACTTAAGTGGTGAAGAATCCTATTTGTTTGAATGAGATTCTCCTTACTATTTTTTGACCAATTTTAGTAACTGATTACTCCGGAAAAAATGTTTTTGTAACTTAAATAATTCCAAAAAAAAAGAAATATAAAATTCCCTAAATCTTTAGGTTGCTAGCTGAGATTTCTGGTTTTCGAGGGGAGGCAGTTCGTTTTTTTTCTGAATTGTAGAAATATCATGAGACGGATAACTTTTGGTATGTTACCTAAAACTATGGAAAAGTTAATTATTTTTTTTTTCAAACTTCTTTTTTTTTAGCATTGGAATTTTATGGGAAAGGGTGGGAGATTAATTTAAGAAAACTTTCCGAAAAAGAATTTTTTAAAATAAAAGTAAGGGCCATATTAAACTTAAGATAAGCAGATACAAATACATTTTAAAATTCAGACTAGAAATGACAAGAAACTACTATAAAAGAATAAATGAAACCAAAAACGAACAGATATTAAATAAACAACCACATAAAAAAAAACATACAAGTACTAATATAAATGAATAGGTTACAAGGAATTACTATCAAAGAAGTATTGAAACCCAACGTAGACATTTACTAAATAAATTATCATAGCACAAAAACATATAATAGATACCAGTACAAACCAGTAAATAATTCTTAGAACAAGTGAAAATTAAATTGAATATGCAAATCAAGCTTGAAACGAGCAAAAATCACTGCAAACAAGAGTTTGGGTTTTGCCCCCTTCTTTCACTGTAAAATTCTAAAACCTACTGTGTCAAACCTACAGTGATACGACTGGTCTATTGTTAACCAAATGGGTATGCAAAAAAAGTCAATCGGACGCATTTGGGGAAAAGCGGGTGGGCGGGGGGGGGGCTTGTTGCAATCGGATCACTTTTGAATCTTAAAAAGGGAATTATAATTTTCAATTACTAATCATTTGAGTCGCATCCGAGGTTTATGCGACCACTTCTATAAAAATTGTATATGTCTCCAGGGTATAAGTTATAACCCTTCCCCGGGCTCTAGGAGGCGGGGGGTATAGTAGAGATGCCTTATTGAGTCCTGTTGCCCACCCCTGCTGCCACCTACAACTTTTTTACATAGTTTAATGAGGACAGGGTCAATGACCTCTTTCTCCAGGTGTGTTTTTGGCACGCTCTCAGCGAAGGCCAATGTTCTTATTGTTTCCAAGCCAAATGTCAAGGTCAATGTTGTTTTGAACAGAGTAATTAGAGAGAACACGTGGTTAATGGGATCAATGTTGTTGTCGTTCGAGGCAAAGTTAATGACACTTCCTTCCTGTTCGAGGCAGATGTTATGATCCGGAAATAGTATTTGTTGTTGTTATTCGAGCCAGATGTTATGAGGTTCCGAGAAACAGTTAATGACACTTCCTTACTGTTCGAGGCGGATGTTATGATCCAAAAATAGAATCTGTTGTTGTTATTTGAGCCAGATGTTGTTGTCGTTCGAAGCAAAGTTAATGACACTTCCTTCCTGTTTGAGGCAGATGTTATGATCCAGAAATAGTATTTGTTATTGTTTCCGAGCCAAATGTTACGAGTTCCCGGGAAACACATGTGCTATCAGTCATTAATCAAATTGTCTCCGGCACGAAGTTTATTAATGTCTTTGGATGTCGAACAGAAATGTTCCCGAGAAACAGTTATATCACGCATGACAGATGATGCCATGATTGATTGATTGACATGGAAGGGGAATTAATTTGTTGTTCTATAGAGAATTGATTTGACACGAAAGGGGAATTAATTTGGACTTCTAACAAGAGAACCGTTTCCGAGGCAGATGTTTTGATCTTAGCGCGCGAAAAGGTTTCCAAATAATTGAAATAAGCCAGCGCAGGGATGCCAAACAAAAGGAACACGCTAAAATTCCGTTTAGGGATCATTTGGGCGAAACTGTTTTAGACAGGTTATGGAATTATTTCGGCGAAACAGCTAGAGACAATTTAAAAGATGATTTTTGAAGATATTTTGGAAGAGGTTTTGAGTTTGGTCGTTATAATACACAATTTCCATTTGAACAGAGTTGCGAGGTCCTCTACCCCAACCCCCAAGGGTTCCAATCCCTCTACTCCAACCCCGAAGGAAGCCCCCGGTACTCAAAGGTCCCCAAGCTCCCAAAGGGCCCCCCGACCCCCCAAACGCCCTCCCCAGACCTCCAAAGACCACCCCGGGCCCCCCAAAGGCCCATCGAGCTCCCAAAGGACCAACGGGGTCCCAAAGGGCCCCCAGACCCCAAAAAGGCCATACCCGAGTCCCAAAGGCTCTCCCCGGTCCCCAAAGGTCCACCAGCCCCCCAAAAGCCCGCCCTGTGCCACAAAGGCCATCCCCCGGCCCCCCCAAGCCCCCTCCAGCTCCCCAACGCCCCACGGGGTCCCCAAGGCCCTCCACCGGTCCCCAAATGTCCCCCAGGCCCCCAACTGCCCCCCCCCGGACCTCCAAAGGCCCACAGGGCTCCCAAAAGACCACCGGGCTCCAAGGGCCCTCCACCGGTCCACAAAGGTCCCCCGGGCTCCCAAAAGACCACTCAATCCTCAAGGGCCCCCGGATCCCCAAACGCCCTCCCTGGGCCCCAAAGGTACTCCCCCGCTCACCATACATGCACACAAAAAGTTACACACACACACAAAAACTAACACACACACACAAAAACTCACACACACACACGAAAACTGACACACACATTAAAACTAACACACACATGCAAAAACTAAAAAACACACACACACACAAAAAATTACACATGCACATTAAAAAATAGAGTAACAAAAAAAATAAAAAGCACAAAAAAAATTACACACACACACACACACACACAAAACTTACACACACACACACACACACACGCACAAACAAAACACAACCCCACCTCTAACTCACACACAAAAATAACCACCAAAAACCCCAACACAAACTAAAAAATGAAAACAAAAAAACACACACACACAACAAAAAAAACACAAACACACACACACACACACACACACATAAACAAATCTTACACACACACACACACGAACACTTACACACAAAAGCAAAAACTTACACACACTAAAAATTAAACGCAAACAAACAATAAAATGCACACAAAAACTTACATCACACACACACACACACACAAATACACAAACAAACACAAACACAAACACAATCACACACGCCAAAAAATAAACACACAAACAATCATACACACACACACACACACACACAAACTAACAAAAGAACACAAAAAAACTAACAAACACACGCACAAAAACATGCAAACAAACACACACACACACAACTAACACACACACACACACACACGAAAACTAACACACACACTAAAAAACTTAAACAAACAAAAACTTACACACACACACACACAAAAACTTACAAAACCACAATAAAAATAACAAGCAGACAAAACATAACAAGCACAAAAACAATAACACACACACACACACACTCACACAAAACTAATACACACAAACACACAAAAACACACACACACACACCAAAACTAACACACACACAAAAACTTACACACACACACACAAAAACTTACACATGAACACAAAAAACTCACACACACACGCACAAAAACTTACACACACACACACACACACACTCACAAAACTTACAAACACACACACACACTAAAACTTACACACACACGCCAAAACTAACACACACAAAAACTAACACATTCACACTAAAACTAACACACACACAAACGAACACTTACAAACACACGCCAAAACACACACTCACACACACACACAAACTTACACACACACAAAAACTTACACACACACATACACACACACACACACAAAAACTCACACAATAACAAGAAAAATAACAATCACAAACAATAATAAAATCAAAAAAAAAAATACACACACACACAAAACTAAAAAACACACACACACACACACGACAAAACACTAACACAAGCAAACACATACACACACACACAAACACATAAACACACACACATACACACAAACTAACACAAGAACACAAAAAAACTCACACACACATGCACAAAAACTTACACACACACACACACACACACTAAAACTTACACACACACGCAAAAACACAAAAACAAAATCTTACACACACACACACACACACACACACACAAAAACTTACACACACACACACACACACAAACTTACACACACAAGCCAAAAATTACACACACAAAAACTTACAAAAGAACAAAAAAAAATCCAAAAAATATAAATACATACAAGTAAAAAGAAAAATTCAAATGTCAAAAAAACTTACACACACACAACAACTTAAAATCACACACACAAAAAAAGAACGACCAAACACAATAGCTTATACACACAAAAACTTACACACACACACACAAAGGCTTAGACACACAAAAACTAACACTCACACACAAAAACTAACACACACACTAAAAAACTTACAAGCACAAAAAAAATAACATGCACACAAAAACTTACAAACACGCACAAAAAATAACACACACACAAAAAAACTTACACACACACACACAAAAACTTACACACACAAAACAAAACACCAAAACAAAAAAAAAAAAAAAAATAAACAAACACACACACACACACAAAAACTTAGACACTCACACAAAAACTTACACTCACACAAAAACTTACACACACACACACGAAAACTTACACACACACACGACAAAACTTACACACACAAAAGCTTAGACACACAAAAACTTACACAAACACACACACACACAAACATACACAAACAATCCAAAAATTACATGCACAAAAAAAAAAAAAAATACACACACACACACAAACTTACACACACACACACACACACAAAACTAACACAAACAAAAACTTACACACGCACACACAAACACACACAAACTTACACACACACACAAAACTAACAACCACACACAAAAGCTTAGACACACAAAAACTAACACTCACACACAAAAACTTACACCCACACTCAAAAACTTACATGCACACAAAAACTTACATTCACACAAAAACTTACAAACACACAAAAAAAATTACACACACACACACACACACAAAAACTTACAAACAAACAAAAAAAATTACAAACACACAAAAACTTACACACACACACACACAAAAACTTACACAATTACACAAAAAACTTACAACCACACAAAAAATATTACACACACAAAAACTTACACAAACACACACAAAAACTTATACAAACACTCAAAAACTAACAAGCAAACAAAAACTAACATGCACACAAAAACTTACACACACACACAAAATAACACACACACACAAAAACTAACACACACACACACAAAAACTTACACACACACACACACTAAAGAAAAATAACACACACACGCAAAAACTAACACACACACGCAAAAACTTACACAAACACACACAAACTAAAAAACACACACAAAAACAAAAAAAACTTACACAAGCACACTAAAAATAAAATTCAGACACACACTAAAATTCACACAAAAACTTACACACACACACACACACACAAAACTTACACACACACGCCAAAACTAACACACACACAAAAACTTACACACAAACACACAAACATACAAAAAAAATTAAACATTAAAACAAAAACTCACACACACACTCACAAAAACTTACACACACACACACACACACACAAAACTTACACATACACACACACTAAAACTAACACACACACTCCAAAAATAACACACACAAAAACTAACACAAGAACACTAAAAATAAAACACACACACACACTAAATCTAACACACACACGCAAAAAATTACACACACACACACACACACACACACACAAACTAACACACACACACAAACTTACACACACACACACACACACACACACAAAAACTTAATTTATAACAAGAACAAAAACATGCCCAAAAACAAAAAAACTAATAAAAAAACTTAAACACTAACACACAAACAAAAAACTTACAAACAAACACACCAAAACTCAAGCACACACGAAAACTTACACACACACGCAAAAAATTACACACACACACACATACACACAAACAAACACATTAAAACAAAAAAAACTCAAACACACACGAGAAAAAAATAACACACACACACACACACACACAAAACTTAAACAACACACAAACCACTAACAAATAAAAAAAAACGAAAAATAAGAATAGACAACACTAATACACACACACACACACACACACACACACAAACTTACACACACACACACAAAAAACTTAAACACACAAAAACTTAAGCACACAAACACACATACACACTTACACACACACAAAAAAAACTTAAATCCACACGCAATAGCTTAGACACACAAAAACTAAAACACAAAAAAAAAAAATTACACACGCACACACACCAAAAATTACTAACACAAAAAAACATACACACACACACACACACAAAAACTTACATAAGAACACGAAAACATACAAGAACACAAAAAATTACATGCACACAAAAACTTACACACACACACACACACAAAACTAACACACACACACACACGAAAACTTACACACACACACACACACACAAACTTACACATGAACACAACAAAAATTCACACACACACACACAAAAAAACATAAAAGCACACACTCACACAAAAAACTGATACACACACGCACGAAAACACCAACACACTATCAAAAAATAACACACAAAAAAACTAACAAACAAACACACACACACACACACACACAAACTAACACACACAAACACAAAAACTTACACACACACACACAAACACACACAAACATAAAAACACAAACAAAAACTTACACCCACACACAAAACCTAAGACACACAAAACTTACACACACACACAAAAACTTACACCCACACGCAAAAACTTACATGCACAAAAAAACATACATTCAAAAAAAAAATAACACACACGCAAAAAAAATTACACATACGCAAAAAAAAATACACACACACAAAAAAACACACACACACAAAAAAACTAACACACACACACACACACACACACACACAAAAAAAAAACTTACACATGCACATTAAAACTAACAAGCGCTCAAAAACTTACACACACACATCATCAAATGTTTAGATAAAGTTTTGTCTCCATTTTATCCAAATTTTTTGAAAGGAATATAAGAGCTCTAAGTAACCAGTGAACTATAGCTGACTTTGGTGTAGTCAAGTCAAGTGCCGTACCCTAGCAGCGAAAAAAAAAATGGTAAACACAATCTTAGTCGCAAAAAATAATTCTTCTTCTTCCTCTATTGGATTTTATCCTTCTTTCCTTTTCTTGTAAATTTATGTCCAATTTTTATATGAAATGAGTAGTTTTTTGGGACATTCCCAGAAAATGGATAGCTGCTTGTTTGGCAAATGTACTGCTTCGCTTTGAGCACATTAAGTTTTAGTACAATAATGAATATGAACAAATGTGGATGAGACAAGAGTTCTGCAAAAAAGGTATTTTAGATAATGTGAATCAGAGAAAAAGGTATTTCTGGGTTGTTTATCCCAGCAACACAGAAGGGCAAATTTAAATGTTCTGCTATAGAATAACCACATTAATAACTTGCAAAAATGTTCAATGATTAATGTGACATAACATTTTATTTTGATGCATTTGCAGTGTCGATTGAGGAGAATTCGGAGCCAATCAATAACTACACAGAATTTCATAAAAAATAATAAATCTAATAAACCAATTTTCTATTATATCTTCAAAGAATAGTTCCTGGCGCATAAACAACAATAAATCACACTTTACTCCCAGCTCTATTTACAGCCACAAGGATTTAGTTATAAAGAACTATACTTTTTACAACTACAAGCATACGTTACCTCAAAGAATAAAAAAAAAAACTATAGTCCAGGAAATCTTCGGAAAAAATCGACGGTTTGAGACAAAATTGCAATATAAATAAATTTTACAACATTTTGTAGAAAAAAAAATCTGTACAACATACCAAAAGTCCCCAAGAATCCCTTTGGCGGAACAGGGTGAAAAACGGGGGAAAGGGGAAAATTTAGAGGGAAACTCGAAAATATACGACCAGAAGTTTTTGATGCTGAGAATGGCAATCCTGATGCTCTTGGGTCCAAAAAGATCGAATCTGCGTTTTTTTATTGCTGTTTAATAAGTCGTTCCACCGTTTCTCCACCTACAGTTAGAAAAGAGGGGTAAATAAAGATCCTGTACAGCAGTCTGCAAGACTCGTTTTCTGGGGTTTTCCAGTGCGAGAAGACTAAACATGTTACTTTGATTGCTCTATCATTAGCCTTTCCCCACATTTTTCAGATACTAGGGAAAAAGAGAGGGAAATCAAGATATCCTCTAAAGGGAAAAGATAGTCAGACGGCTCTAGAGAATTTGGAGAGGAGACAAAGGTCTATCAACTCGGTTTTAAACTCCTCTAACACCGTTTTGACGAGAGTTTAATATCTATTCCCTGGTGCTTCTCTTTTCCTGTTTGCTGGAGATTCACTACCTACTGGCAGATTCAATCGGTCAAGCAATAATGCAGGTTTGCCACCCCAATTTTTGCTCGCTCCTTTACAAGTATATCTTGGAGTCCAGCTACACCAGCAATCTGGTTCACGTTTTCTCATCGACCGGCTGAATAGGCTTGGTTTTTCTACTTCTTACTATGAAGTGCTTCGAATCGAGCGTTCTGTCACAATAACTCATGGTACAGAATTTCCAGGAATGACTTCTAAAACTTTCATCCAGTTCATTGGCGACAATGTTGACCATAAACATTTGCACTATTGACGGAAAAGGTACTTTCCATGGGATGGGCATGCTAGCTGCTGCCACACCAAGGCTACCCAAATTCCCTATCATAATCCCAAGAGCAGTTGTAAACCTTGAAGTACTCCAGCAGGTTGGACAAGTGCCTTTCTTCTTCTACAACAAAAGCCTACAGGAGAACAGTCTTGTGTACAAACCCATCCCGACCATCACCTTCGAAGACAAGATCGATAGCATTGACCTACTATGGCATGCAAAGTGGATACATGACACGAAACGGGTCGGATAGAGTGGATTTATGCAAGCAATTCAACATGGGGTATACAAAAGCACTGCGTCGATTGTTTTTCTGCCTTTGATCGACTATAATCCTTCCGATCTTTCTTGTGTATTAATTTAAAAAAACTTTTTCCACAAAATAAGATTTTCAAAGAAAAGTAAAGAAATCCACTAAACAAAAAATGAGCAAAAACAAAATCAAATAGTCTACCAAGCGTGAAACTACCACAATTCAGCATCGATAAATAAATGAAACTCAAAACGAACAGAAATTACAATAATTAACCGAGTCAAACTCAAAACGATGATTACTAAACTGATTACTAAATATCGGTATATGTATATTAAACTGACAATGCACATTCATTTGTCTTTATTCAGTAAAGGGCAAATTTTGTTGTGGCCTTGGGAAGGCATAGGGGTTTTGCGCCCAACTTAAAATTAATTTCTGTTCGTTCTATATTGACATGGTCTTTTCAGGGAAAAAGAAAATAATACTTTAAATCTTTTCGTTTTTAAGACTTTATAGTTTGGCCTGCTATTTGTATGCTGGAGAAAAATTTTCAGCAATTTTTAACAACATACACCCTTTTCAAAATCTGGACTCAAATAGCACTGTTTAATTTAGTTCCATACCTCCTCTAGTTGACCTGAAATGAAAAACTTCGCAAAATACCATTCGCAAAAAAACCTGTTTACTTTTTTTGATAGCTTGGATGCACTTACGCTATTTTGATATGGTTAAATTTTAAGAGCAGAAATGGGAGGGTGGGAGTGGAAGGGGGATTAGTTGCCCACAAATAACTTTCGACCATTAAAAAGGGCATCAGCCGTTTCTGTTTTCAATCGAATGAGCCCTTTTCGAAGTTCCCACGACAACTCCTTCGATACGAAGTGCGCTGGTCTAAGCAACAACAACAACAAAAAATAATACATTATACTCACTTCAATCTTTACTATAAATATGTCGTGGCTTCCAATCACTTTCGACTATTAAAAAGGGCACTAGGCCTTTTGATTTCCAATCGAATGAGCCTTTTTGGAAACGACAACGCTGTCTATAAACACCTTATATTCCACCAGGGCATAAATTACAACCGTTACCCTAAGGTCTGTTAGGGTGGTTGTCATCCTCTAAGACCGAATTTCCAGAACTTCCAACTACGTTAAATAACATGGCTATCTCAAAATTTTGATTGGATGTGTTTGGGGAAATGGTGGGCGAGAGAGGGGTGGTAGTCGCCTTCCAATCACTTTTGACTATCAAAAAGGGCACAAGCCACACCAATTTCCAATTGAATGAGCGCTTTTCGAAGTTTATACGATAACTTCTTCGATACGAAGTGCCCTGCTCTAAAGGAAAAAATTTATAAATAATACATTGTTCCAACATCGTTCTTATGTGCCCCAAGGGAAGAACTTAAAACCCTTTCCCTGAGAGTTGTGGGGGAGTGTCCTCCTCTTAACTTAGTCCCCGTTTCTTGTCTCGTTCTCGAGTGTCCCCGTTCTTTACTTAGGCAGCGCGATCCTGCTGCCTATGATTTATACAACAACTTTCTATATAAACCTTATATGCTCCCAGGGCATAACTAACAACCCTTGCACTGAGGGCTCTGAGGGGGTCATTATCCTAAAAGACCTAATTTCCAGAACGTTGATCTACGTTGAACAAAATGAATATCTCAAAATTTTGATTGGATGTGTTTTGGAAAATGGTGGGCGTGAGAGGGGCGTTAGTGTGTATCCAATCACTTTCAACTATTAAAAAAGGCACTAGCCCTTTGAATTTTCAATTGAATGAGCCCTTTTGAAGTTTCTTCGACAACGCTTTCAATAAAACTTTATATGCCCCAGGTAATAACTTACAACACGTGCCCTGAGGGCTGTGGGGAAGGGGTTATCACCCTTAAAGTCCTAATTACCAAAACTTTGAACTACGTTGAATAAAATTGATATCTAAAAAATTTGATTAGATTTGTTTGGGGTAAAGGTGGGCGTGAGAGGCGGGTTAGTTGCCCTCAAATAACTTTCAACTATTAAAAAGGGTACTATCCCTTTGAATTTCAAATCGAATGAGCCATTTTTCAAGTTTCTACGACAAATATTTCAATAAAAACCTGATATGCACTCAGGGCATAACTTATAATCCTTGTCCTGAGGGTTGTGGGGGGGG
>NC_142810.1:29050002-29135353 GCF_049724085.1 Artemia sp. Qi Xiang Cuo | reverse complement strand
AGTCATCCACCAAAATCTACCTGAACAAGGTTGGGTTCTCAAAATCTTAGACAAAGGCAGGACTTTCGAGATGGAGGTAAAGCTTTCAGAAGAGCTCAATAGTTTCCTGTTCAAAGTGTGTATGCACCGCAATCACTTTTGAAATTACATCCAACTCACTATCAGTGAGTATGAGGTCCACTTTACCGAGAAGCTCAAGTGAACTTGTTACCGACTCTTTCAAATCTTGTAGACTACGCAACATATTGAGAAGCGAATTCCATCGAGTGATCAGATCATGTTTTAGTTTTTTGGTGCAAACATTGACAATAGAGATTTGAACCTGGCACAACTTGTTTGTAGATACAACACTACGTATGGCAAAGCTGATAATATTTCTAGCCTTTTGGACGAGAGGCAACATTTCAGCAGTATCATTAATGGTACCCCCCTCCCATAATCAAATGTAGAGTATGTGCGAAGCACGAAACATGTGTCCATCCTGTACCTACGTGGCATGTAGCATCCTTTACGGCACGAACTACATTTGCTCCATTATCAGTCACTACAGCAACAAACTTTTCCTTGATCCCCCCAATTTTCAATTTTCATAAGGTGAGCCTTAATAGCATCAGCAATATATATATATATACATATATATATATATATATATATATATATATATATTATATATATATATATATATATATATATATATATATATATATATATATATATATATATATATATCTGCATTCTATGTTATATACAGAGTTATTGTAGCTGAGTTTGCATCTTTGCCCTTAATGGGATAAAGATTCTGCATTACCTTGAGGTTATTTCCATATTGATTTCTACACTCTAATTCTAGATTTTTAGTTGAGTAGTATTTGAGGGACCTTCTATAATTCCTAGTATAGGTATTTCTCTCTGGGTATTCTCACCAGCACCATCTTCTTTTTTTCTTATATAGACTGGCGCGCCATCTATTCTGCTATTTTGTATAGCGCCATCTTTGTTGCCATCACTGTTTCTTCTGAATAAGTGAAGTTACATAGTTGCCAAATATTGCATAGCTGCCAAATTTAGACAGTATATTTTGCCATTTTTGGCGATATAATTTGGGCTGCATTTTTCGGAGATAGCCTGTGCAGAAGTGAGCAACAACGAACATTCAAGAGGCCGAACAGTACTAGCGGGATTTTTTATCCTTAAACTGCTGGGATAAGGTGATTTGTGTGTTGCACTTCCCACGGGTCTTATCTACCGCTAAATCTTTAAAGCCTTAATTGCTCTTGGATTGCGTAATAATCATTCCGTAGCAAAATGGCGAGCGTGAAGCTTGTGTTAAATGCTGTACTGAACTTTGTTGAGCGGGCAATGAAGGCTGGAAACCCGATAGACAGTATTGTCAAAAGTGCGGTTTCACATTTCTCCGATGCGGATATATTAGAAGCGAAAAAGGTGATTTGGGATTAAGCCGAATATGCGACGAGAGTGACTGCAAGAGACAACAGCTCGGATAATGTCATGGACATAAGGAAAGTTTTTAAGATGTGTAACAAAAAAAACATCTCGCTCACGTGGTTCGTATTACACCAACCTGATGACGTACCGATTATTCCAGGTAAAATAAGTGCAACTTTGACGGGACAAGTGGGAAAGCTATGCCGAAAGTTTGACAGTTTCGTCGAGTCTGAGTACCAGCTGCGCAATCCCTATCACTCACGCGAGAATAACGGAAAGCATAAACAGACTTACGCCGTAGTTCTCAAGAATCCGCCCCAAGGACTGACTGATCCCGAATCACGGAAAGACTACTTAAATGGACTTTGCAGACAGACAAGCAATGACATTGTTAAACTGAGGCCTCTTAAGAGTGGTTGGAGCGTTCTCGTGAAAGACAAAGGGACCGCCGATTCCATTGCTCAGGCTATTACCAGTACCAATAATTCCGTTGTCGCGAGAGTAAAAAGCCCCTCTTTCTTCAGGATAATTCGCCAAGTCCCTGCTAGTGTTTCAGAAGAGGACTTACGCAGTTTAGTGTCGAAATGTGTCGAAGCTTCTGGAATAGGCAAAACCAGGTCATTCAAACTGAAATTTGATTCGCGGGAAGACCTACAGAGTGCAATCAAGTCTCCCCCCGTGATTGGGTATGAGCGGCTGCCGATTCACGAATACAAATTTATGCCAATCCAGTGCTACAAGTGTCAATGCTTCGGCCACGTAGCAAAGGCATGTCCAAATCCGCCAAAGTGCTCCCGTTGCGCTGGGAAACACTCCAGCTCAAAGGACAATCCCTGCCAGAACCCCCTCAAATGTGCTCTATGTGGTTCGGCAAACCATCCCTGTTACAGTTTTAAATGCCCTGAAGCACAGAAAGCATTAAAACAATGAATAATCTTGAACTTAAAGTTGTATCATGGAACATGAATGGTGGAGTTCTGGCTAAACTACCTCTGGTTGAGCAATTAGTACAAGAATATGACGTAGTCTGTCTACAGGAGCACTTTCTTACAACAGAAGGACTTCAGCTTCTTGAGGTCAATGACAGTTCCAGCGTATTCAGTGTTCCTGCAAAGCGTTCTGGCAGAGGTAGACCCTCTGGTGGTATTTCAATACTGGTACGCCGAAGTCTTAATCCTTCCTTGTACAAGCAGTCTGATTTCTTCGTCGGTGTCCGCATTGCTGATACAGCCCTATTCTGTGTCTATATGCCCTCGGATTATCGTGACGATGAATCTGATGCAAGATTCAATGTTGCTTGTGGACAGATTTGTGGAGCAGTTGACGGATGTGTTACGCAAAAACTGTCATGCATTGTAACCGGAGACATGAACTGTAACCTGTGCGACAACAGCCCAAGAACTCAGGTTCTGGTTGCTGCCTGTGAAAGTCTCCGTGTACTTGAAAATGACCTGGACTACACGTATGTACATAACTCCGGCTCTGTATCCTCCCTTGACTCAATGCTGTGCTCTGCAGATGTGAAGACAAACGGAAAATGTAGGGTAAAATTAAGCATCTGTGCTTCCGACCACCTACCTATCTCAAATGTGTTCTGTGTCACTAATAAACCTACTCAGCCCGATGAATGTCACCGTAAATGGGTGGTAAAATCTGAGTGGGGAAAAGCCGACTCTGCACTTTTCAAGTCCGTGTATGATAATATACTTGAAAAGACAAAGGTCCCATTTCAACTGCTTCAACAGGGTTCACCTGTTCCCGATAATGAGAAGCAGATACTCCTGAACAATTACTGTGCAGAAATTACACATGCCCTACGCTGTGCCGAAAAGGCTGCAGTTCCGACACGAAAAGTTCGAATCGGAAGTGAAAATCCACAGTGGTCTCAGAATGTACAGTTGTCCGAGTTATGTAGTCGATCTAAATTCTGGTATACACTATGGAACGAGTGCGGGCGCCCTCGTCAAGGTGTCTTGAATGATATCAGGCTATATACTAAGCGAAAGTTCGCCAAGACCCTTGCTAAACACCGAACCGACTTAATGGACCAGAATTGCAAAATGCTTGAAGGTGACCCAAATGCAGTCTGGAAGTATATTAATAAGAAAAGGAGTCCGAAATCTCGCAAAGAAGAAATTTTGCCAAGTGAAAGTGATTGGAATAAATATTTCACTGACGAATTCTCACCGCCGAACAAGGCTCTCGAGGAAGAGTTCGAAAAGAGCTCGACTCCCTCCTAGCGTCAAATGAACGAAGTGTTGGGTTCGTTGTTACTGTCTCTAGTATCCGTCATATGCTATCTAAACTAAAAAAGAAGTATTCTCGAGGTGATGATGGTATTTGTGGAATGCATCTGGCTATTGGGGGTGACAGTGTGTTAAATCACCTTGCTCTTATGTACCAGATGATCTTTGACTGCGGTCTTGTCCCCGATGTTTTCTGTGTTGGTGTCGTTACACCAGTTCCCAAAAAAGGGAATGATCCCAGGAACTGTTCATCATACCGCCCAATAACTGTTGCGCCGGTATTCTGCAAACTCATGGAAATGCTTGTTTTTGATGACCTAAGTGAAGCTTGTTATACACCCGATTCGCAATTCGGGTTTAAGAGTGGTACTAGTCGCGAGCATGTTCATTCGTTGATAGCTAATCTTTTGCTCAGTGCTCACGATAATAATGATACACTTGTTCTAGCAAGCCACGATGTACGTAGAGCATTTGACTCCGGTATCCACGCACATATACTTAGTTCTGCTTGTAAACGCGGAGTTGACCGTTCGGTTGTCGTTGTATGGAGGAGCATGTATAGGAGACTGAGAGTGAAGATTAAAGTCCCCTCTCATCGCGGTATGGTGGTATCCAACGTAGTTATACCTGTCCGTAAAGGTATCCGGCAAGGCTCCATTACTTCCCCTCCCCTATACAACAACAGTATTATCGTCCCTCAAGAATCTGCCAAAACGTGCTGCATATATCTAGGTATAGACGTGTCTCTCATCAATTACGCTGATGATATACTTAACGCAAGTAGGTCTGTTTCAAGGGTTGAGGATAACTACAATATATTGAGTGATGAATATGCTAAGATTGGGCTAGCTTTTAACGCTGCCAAAAGTGAAGTAGTTGTTTTTCGTCGCAACGCGAAAGATTCGACCCCGATTAGCGTGCTCCTAGGTGATACTGCGGTGAGCTCAAAGCCATCTCTCACTTACCTTGGACTGCCGATCGCTTCAGATCTGCGGTCTACTCGTGAAGTACTGGTTGAGCATTTTTCAGAAAAGGCACGCAAAGCATACGGACTACTCCTACCCTGCAAACGTATGTATAACCGCCATATACTCGGAAGGCTTTATTCCGTGTTCGTTATCCCGCATGTTCTGTCACTCTCGCCGTGTTGGTCTCTTTTCACCGAATCAGATAAGCGCTCAGTCCGTAGGGTTTACTATAAGTATGCAAAATATTTGTTAAGTGTTACGCCATGGAAGAGAAATTCAAGAGTTTCGAAAAATTACAGCGTTGCGGACCCGACTACTGCAGCTACTGAGCGAATCGTCCGATTTTGGCGTTCGCTCAATCCTGATCATGATATGTACCGAGCTATCGTAGGCTAGTTTGATTACGAGTTTAGTATGCTGTATATAGATTGTTATTGAAGTCTTGTTGTTTCTCTTATTGCGTTTTCTTTTTCTCTTTTTTTTTTCTTTTTTTCATTACTCCGTTGTGTAACCTTGTGTTATTTATGTTATATATATGTTATATATATATTTTTGAAAAATGACTTTTTGGAATGTATGAATGACACTCCAATGAATCTTGAACGAACGCAAGAAAGGGGGCTCGAGGCCTTGTCACGTAATTCTTTGACCTGAGCGACATTAAGGCCATCTATTTTGATTGCTTCTTCTTCTCTTTTTAAAAGTTCATCATCTGAAAATAAGAATAGACAATCCAATAAAACGTTAGGACTATTATTAACCCCATTTTCCCCCTAAAACTAAAGGTATCATCTTTAATTTTAAACTTAGTGTTAATGGTTCTAGTCGTTTAACCCCCCCCCCCCCCGAAAAATACATCCTCGCTAGAAGAAAATTATTTCCAAAAACTAACACCCCACTGAAAATCCACCCTCCTGCAGAAAACTCCTCCGCGATGTTATATATTGTGTTATATATATATATATATATATATATATATATAACAATATATATATATGTTATGTTATGTTATGTTATATTTATGTTATATATATTTATGTTATTTTTGTGTTATTATGTTATATGTTATATATTGTGTTATTTATATATATAATGGTATATATATATATATATATATATATATATATATATATATATATATATATATATATATATATATATATATATATATATATATATATATATATAAACATGTGTCCATCCTGTACCTATTTGGGATGTAGCATCCTTTACGGCCCGAACTACATTTGCTCCATTATCAGTTACTACAGCAACAACCTTTTCCTTGATCCCCCCAATTTTCAATTTTCATAAGGTGAGCCTTAATAGCATCAGCAATATATATATATATATATATATATATATATATATATATATATATATATATATATATATATATATATATATATATATATATAATATATATATATATATATATATATATATATATATATATATATATATATATATATATATATATATATATATATATATATATATATATATATATATATATATATATTTATATATTATACATGTATAGTTACAATTAAGCTAAATTACCTTATCTTAATTTATCAGTGACAGGTAGCTCCTTTTCCTTGGCAGAATTTTTCAGATTGAAAAAATTCACCCCGTCTGATCGGCTAGTTTAGCTTTGATAACATTCAAAATCCGAACTTTTTATCATAACATAATTTTGTTGTGAACTTTTCATTCTAAGTAATAACTTACACGTATCTGAGTCGGGAGCCGGAAGTGAATTCTTGCGTCAAAGATGCCAGAGTATGATGTAAGATAAGGATAAATAAAATAAGTTATAGATGAAAGAATTCAAACCTGCAAAGAATCTTGAAGATGTATGCTGAAAATTTTTCTGAATTTTCATGTGGTGGATTTTCCGCGGAAAATATAGGGGGTTAGAGACCCCTTAAAAATATCGGTTTCGATAATACGTTTCGATATCGATATTTGGTCCGATATATCAATATTGATAACAAATATCGTCCAGCACTAATTATAACTTTTCGGTTTCTAATCATTTGAGTCCCCTCCGAGGTTTATGCGACCACTTCTTCCATAAAAACTTTATAGTCCCCCAGGGACTATCACAACCTTTCCTCCGGACAACCTTTCACCTCTGAAGTTTATACGAGCTCCTCTTACATAAATCCTTATAAGCCCTTGGAGCATATAAGGATTTAAAATATGCCTTGGATTTAAGATAGGATTTAATCCTATCTTATAAAATATGCCTTGGATTTAATATGCCTTGGAATAAAATATGCCTATAAAATATGCCTTGGAATATAATATGCCTTGGAATAAAATATGCCTTGGATTTAAGATAAGGATTTAAAATAGGCATATAAGGATTTAAAATATGCCTTGGGGCATATATTGAGGCATATAAGGCCTATATGGGGCATATAGGCCTTGGGGCATATAAGGATTTTTGGGGCATATGGGGCATATAAGGGGGGGGGGGGGGAGATAACCTCCGAACCCTTTTTACTCAAAAAAGGTAACTAGAACTTTCAACTTCCAATCAAATGAGTCACCTGTAAAGTTTATACGAGCTCCCCTTTCATAAATCCTTATATGCCCTCGGAGCATAGCGTAAAAAAATTGTCCCCGGAATCTGGGAGTTTGCGTTGACTCCGGAGTTTTTATTATCTGATTTTTGAAGTATTTTTAACAAAATTGTTATCTCAAAATTTTTATCGGCTGGATGTGGAGGAAAAAAGACGTGGGATATTTTCTAAGCTAGAAACTGGAAATAGAACAGAAAGTATAGATTCCTTGCATATCATATGTATATAAAATATATACTATCTCGAATTAATGTAGATGAAATTAATGATGTGTGAACGAGTTTGGATCAGTATTAAGATAAATTTCGTTGTCCTTGTGTTGTAAAAACAAAATATCGGACGATCGTGGCTCAGAATTGGGAAACAAGTTTATTCACCCACCCACCCCCTCCTCTAACTTGTCAAAATACACTAATTTTATTTTCAGTTAAAATTTTCTTTCGCAATTGTAACTGAAAAAAGCCACCCCCTCCCCTTCAGAATCTGAAAAATTACCTGTGTACCCTACGCCCCTATATTTTCGTCGATTGTCTGAGAAAAAGGCCCTCTTTTTATACTTAGTGCTTGATGTTTTCTGTTCTTAGGCATTCTTCTTTTCTTGGGCATCAACCTAATCTAATCAAAATAAAAAATTGAGGGATCTTGAAATTTTTAGACATTTATCCTGAGTCGATTCTAAACATTTCTTTTTATTGTTCAGTTAAGTGTTATTTCTAGTTTTTCCCCACCAAATATATGTGGTGGCGTAGCGGGGTTCGTAAGTGTAGAGTTTGCACCGCAGCCTCTGCCTATCCCCCATATTGATGGCGATGATGAAATGATTTGGATTATGTCAAAAAAGCTTCCGAGATCTGTAACTGGTATTGTTACTGGAGTGTTTTATTGCTCACCTAGTATAGTATCTTTCCAAAAAAAAACGTCTTCGCTAAAAAGTTGGATTTGTGTGTTGATTTTATTACTTCTAAATACCCGAATGTTGTAATTTGCAGTACTGGTGATAATAACGATATAAAAATTGAAATGTCCCTCAGAAGTCAAGGACTCAGAAAATAGCAAAGTTTTCGACCACTAAAGGTGATACTAAAGTCAACGTAGTTTGCACAAATTTGTCAGAATATTATAATGAACCTCAAGACCTACCTCTCCTTGGTGGTAGCTACCACTACATGATAAAGTGAGCTCCGCTATCTTCCTATAAAGTAAAATATGTCGTTGAGAAAGTTTACTACTGACCTCTTTCGGACAGGGGTCTCTTAGAATTTGGAAATTGGATTAGAGTCCTCCGATGAAAAAGCTAAGCTTTTGCAAGATAAATTAAGAAACAAATATGAAGAATGCTTTCCTGGGAAAACTTGCAAGTGGTGCAACACAGATCGTCCTTACATAACTCAAGAAATTAAAGATTTGATTCAGTATTAAAATTCAACTAAGAAAAGAAAAAAAAAAAGGAAATGCTAATATGATCTGCACCAGATTACATAAAATAACTAGAAAAGTTGAGGCTGAGTATTACCACCAAGAACATTGATAACCTTTTTAATTCAAAGCCTATCATATGGTATAAGGAAATAAAACAAATTTGTGGAAAATCCTCTAGTGGTGTTGATTTGTGTTCAGATTCTGATGATGATGCGGTTGCGAACCAGTTAAATTGTCATTTGGACAAAATAATCCAATCTTTGTCGCCTATTGATGTAAATAAAACTCACCAAGAGTTTCATGAAATTCCACATGATGGAGTACCTTTACCTACTATTTCTGAGGATCAAGTTCTTAGTATAATAAAGAAGCTTAAACGAACTAGTATAACTCCCATAGATATTCCGATTGAACTAATAAAAGCATTTCTAGACAAAGTGACTAAGCCACTAACATAAATTTTTAATTACATTTCATCCTCTTCAGTTTACAATGGTTATGGAAAACGGGGTATGTTACTCCAATCCCTAAAAACAGATACTAAACTTAATTTCGATGGTGTGAGACCAATCACTTTCAACCCCTTTTTCAGAAAAATGTACGAAAGTTTTTTTGCGCATCGGCTAAAATCTGAAGTTGAACACCTCCTTTCTCCTCATCAGTATTGTAATCTCAACCTCCCATTATATAGTCAGTCTTTCATATTTTATTTTTACGAAGGTTGATGAGACTGTCACTTTTTTACAAATAAGATCACATGAAGTTAATAAAGGTTTTAGAGTTGATTGATCATAAAATTTTAATTTCTAAGCTTTTAGTTGATTTGGAATGATTTTTCAGAGTTTTTTAATAAATATGCTCCAAATTTTAAAATATAAGAAGTCTTTCTTTGAACATGAGCCATTTTTTTTTTTTTGTTAATAATGTTACCTTTCTGGTTCATATCCTTTTTATATTTTTTATAATTTATTTTGATATTTTTTTTTAATACCGCTGTAATTTTTTCCCCCCAAACTCCCAACAAAACAACTCCCGTGCAGGATTGCAGTGCCTGCTGAGAAACTTCAGCTGGTGCTTATAAGTAATTTTGTAAAAATGTATAACGCAAATCAGGAGGATTGTTCAGTTTTTTTTCATGTATTTTCTTTTAATGTGAAGATACCAAAGAAATTTGGCAGTGCAATGAATATTTTGGTGAAAATAAAAATTAATCTATATCTTATCTGAATCTCAAACATTTTCTTATCTCTGATATCGCTCTCTAAGGTTTGTGACAAAGCAGAGAAACTAACCATGAGATATAATAGTTCTTTTAATAAGGTGTTGCTTGATTTGAAGTATGTGTCTTATATCATGTACATATTTCATTTTTTTTTCAACTACATATTAATGGTCATGCAGTTTACAGACCTATTCAATCTATTGTCTCTGACAATTTCTACACAACATCTGTGTAATTCTGGAAATATTCGAAGTTCTTTCTCTCCATCAGTACGATCAACTTCCATCACGGGTTGCCTCTCATGCTACTTGGAACACTCTGACTAAAGGAGGCCCTAGAGAAAATCAGCTTAGCCTGAGTGAGATAAATTACTATGTAGATATATTTTAATCGAATATTTAATATATAAAGTTGGTTAGATTAGAGTGCTGATAGTGTGGTAAATGAGTTTCTTAAACATCGTGGCTCTGAGGTTAGAAATAAGTTACTGAATATTGTGAATATGATTTTTTTAAAAGGGGAAGTACCTAGTGATTTTAGGTCAACCTTAATTATACCACTGCATAAGAAAGGGGATAAGACTGAGTATGGCAACTAGAGAAGCATTAATGCCTACGGATTGAAATTGGCTACAAATTGTTTTGGGTCCCCGACTGACTAACCGTATTTCAAACTGTAGGCTGTACGAAAAGCGAGGTTCAATCCCGCTTTCTTGGGATATGATGAGAGAAAGGTTGAGATGGATAGGGCAAGTTCTGCGGATGAAGGATGACAGATTGCCAAAGATTGTGCGTTTTGGTCAACTGTCTGGGCCTAAACAGAAAGCAGGTCGTCCACGGTTGGGGTGGGAGGATGTCGCAAAGAAAAACTTATGGGAAATGGGAGCTCTTGGGAGGGTGTAAAGAGGGAGACTTTGAAAAGATTAGGATGGAAGAGGAGCAAGCGTATCTGTGTTGGCCTCAAGCAGTGAGTTGTTAGTAGCAGTAACAAAGCAAACACAGCAGTTTCATCTGACCTTGAGATGGCTTTGTTTGCTTATATTTGACCCTGGAGAGGGGGCTATGTAATTAATTTTTCCCTGGGCACCAACAACCCCAAGAACGGCTCTGTAATGGAGGGGGGGGAGGAGTTGCGGTAAATTCTGTTGATTACATCTCAAGTAAACATCCTAACAAAATAACAGTAGTACTATAAATTTTACTTTTCTAAATACCATGGTCGCTTTTTTAACAATGCACCCACCTTCACATGGTTGCCGGTATGATTCTAGGATATATAAAAACTAGAACAAAGAAATTGTTACATTATACTTGCAGTGTGTTTCATCAGTGCCGTGTTTCCTTCCATTGTTACCTACATTTTGGAGCATCTTAAAATAATATTTTAATCCAATAACTATATTGAAACTTTAGCGGACATTTTTTCATCAGGTCAATAATGTTAGACTAAATTTATTGATTTCACTTTTGCTGGTTTGACATAACGATCAAACTGTTGATCAGAAATACGTAGAAAATAAAAATATCTACGATTTAATTTTTCAACTGGGGCTGTAACTAGTCTAGGCACTAGATCCCATTGTAACAGTAGTGATTATTATTATGCTTGGAATAAGCGTAAATGCCAAATCTATGAGTATATCTATTTTTTCGCAAGCTATCTTTCAAAAGTTTACCCGCATTCGGGGTAATTTCAAAATGAATGAATATGAAGAAGATTTAATCGTTTCCATGTTACTTTTTTATTACTTTGTGTGGATTGGTAATAAATGTTCATAAATAAATTAATGAAATGTATATAAAAAATTTTATTCGAATTTGTTAAACAAATTTGAGCAAAACAATATCAAAAGAAATAATTCCATTTGTTCTATAACTAAAATTAATCGAACTGGACATCCAGGATTAGATACTTTTTAATGTCGCAAGTTTCGCTTTGTCTTCTTTCCTCCGTTTTCATTTTTAAATTCAGTCAAAATAGATGACATGAATTCACTTATATTATCTAGGCTAAAGAACAACTGGATCGATGGACGTCTCTGGAGATCTACTGACACCAAAATTGGGGATTTTGCCGGAAGCCTTTGAGAACCCAATAAAAGAGATCAGCGTAATACTAGCCATTATTTTGACATTCTCGTCCATGGCCATGCTTTCTGGTTACATTATAGCAGCGATAACGAATCATTTAGCTACTGGAAAAGAGAAGATCCCAAAAATATCTTCCAAAATAATCGAAACGACTGACAAAGTGACAGAGGTGCTTGGAAAAGGATATGAAAAGTTTGATCAAGTCTCAGATAGGAAGTGATTATTTATATTTATCCTTGTTATTGTTGCAACGTATTTCAAACGTAGTTTTCAATGGTTCTATCGGTTTGGAAGGTTTCATGAACAAATAATAGAATAGATACAAAGCGTAAATGAATTTATATTTGTTTCAAGCTCCGTAGTAGTTTCTTCTCGTTTTAGGTTTATTTTTTACTTTTGGTGACTAGGGACGGTGCTTTATTAATGCACAAGTAAAGAACCATATCCCTTAATACATCATTTCTTTGTTATTTCCCTACTCATTTTGTAAGAAGGGGATAATTATAAAAACTCTCGAGAGGATTCATTCGGTTTAAAATTTCTAGCGAACTTTTTTAAGCGTCAAAAGTGATTGTAAAAGCTAGTAATATGCTACCACTATAATACAGTTACCACTATAATTGCAATATACTACTTACTATTATACAACTATTAGATAGGTTTCACTCAATAAAAAAAGTTTATTGCGAAAATAAACTTCTTGGGATTTTGAAAATAAGATTCAAACCCCCTAAAAATTGCGATGAATCGAAATGAAAAGCGCAATGATGAAAATCATCATTGTCGATAACCTAACATGGAATACCTTTCGACCAACATGGAATATCTGTTTTTTACATGTGTACCAATGATGCTTCCACTACATTAAAAGAGGGCTCATTTGAAAAGAAATTGCAATATCTAATGCCCTATTTAATCAATAACAGATCGTACCACAGAAAAGTGGCATTTCCTGCAATGCTGTGCCGAAATATCAATTTTGACCCAAAGAGGGCCAGAAGCAGGGGAATGTAAATTCGAAGTTAATCCATCAATTTGTAATGATCTAAAAATTTTGAACTCCCTGTCTTGAAAAACACGGAAAATCCTTTTTTTATATGGGTAATAGCAGTGATTTGCCTTCTTCCCACCGAGGCTAGCAGGCTACTGCAACATAGTAGAAAGAAATTAATGGCTCATCTGAAAGCTCTTGATCATATCTAATTGCATTTTGTCAACTTTTCTTGGAAGTAAAGTACCATGTAGCACTTTTTATAGCCATTTCTGGAGTTAGAAGACTAAAAGCAAAAAAAGGTATCATTATAATCTCTACAGTCAAACACTCTTAACTGGTCTTAACTGGAGGCTTACAACCCCGCTCCCCCTCTTGTATACTCTTCCTTCGAGCCCCTTTGGCAAATGAAAACTAAAAAAGAACTGCCCAGTGAGAAAAAATCGTTTAACTTTGATTTTGGAATAAGAACTATTTTTCATGTTTATTTAAACAGCAAAGTTAATAGCAATTTTTTTATGAATTTCGGAAAAAGTAATTGAAACACTGATGTCTTTTTTTTCTGTTTCTACACCCCTATTGGAGCACCAAAACATCCAAGATAGCTGCTTAAGATCCTCTGTCAAAGCTAATACTAACATCTACATGATTAGTCTTGACAAAATCATCGTAAGGTGGCATGTTGTCCCAAAAATGGGACTTCTTTTGTTGTCTCCAGAGTGGATGGGCTTCGAAGCATAAACAGTGCAACGTGCATATCCACGGTCGAAAATCCTTAGCCGCAAAATAGACCTCTTAAATACTTCCCCTCCCAGTCTCCTTAGTAAGCGAACATTTTAGCAGTCTGTTATCATCGTCATTTCCCTTCCATAGTCAGAATCTCTAGAAGCTAGGATACCATCTATCGCCACCATCACAATCATCATCCATCTATCTATACCAACCTGGGCATCAAAGTCCTCTAATAAAGTATCATTTTTCGAACTGGGTGTTTTGAAAGTAATTATTTGAATTCTACATCACTTAATGGCACATTTCTTAATCCTGAAGATGAGTTTCTGAAATCCGAAAATTGGACTGGAACATGTCAATTCCAGAATAACTGATTTTGTTGGTCTAAATTCAACACGGTAGTTATTTTTCAACGTCGTAACGTTCCATGTCACAAATTTCATTTTAATTAAAACATTGGAATTGTTACTGATCAATCCTGTCCAAACGTGTCATGGAAAACAAAACAACAACTGTCAGCCGTAATATACTAATTTAACCAAACCTATCGTCAATACTAGGTCTACCATAAGTTAAACTTAACTATATAAATATTATATAAATATAATTTAACATATAAGTAAATAATTATATATTATATTTAACTATTATATAAATAAGAATACTGAAATAGCAGTTTCATTTATTTCGACAAGCCAAAAAAACAGATTTCGTCCGGCAAGTATATGAAAAACAGTAAGAGTCGCATACTCCGTGAATACGATGGTCCTTTTTGAGAAGATTAAATACCTCAAAATCTCTCGATAAAGCTGTTTAGAACTATTATTTCAAAGTATTCTACACATCGTTATTCAGAAACAACTAGTTTAGCCTCTTCTTCTGTGTATTTAAATTTGTGCCATGGGTGCTCAGGTATAACAACATCTTGATTTCTTAACCAATTGCGGTAATAAGTGGAAAACTTTCTGAATGATCTGTTGAAGTCTTCTGACAAGAAAAAATCGGGAACTGCCTTATTTTGGTCCTGAAAGACAAACTTGCATTAAAATCATGATGATAACGTGGTAAACCTGGTAGTTATTTTTTCTTCTGGTCGAATGAGAGATACTGTAAATAAAAGATTATTCTTCCTTTAGCCAGGTCTTAGTACGGCAATCCTCCTCGAGACACTGGAAAAGAAATTTCTTGAAGATACCTCATTATTTAATTACTTTTGAATAGAGCAAAAGTGCTGAACATATATAAAGTAGAGGTGTCAGATAAGTTGACGGCCTAAGTGACACATGTATATTAATATAAGCTCTAATTTGAAATGAAGCGACAATGCTTGACTAAAAACTTCGTTTCGTGTCTTTCAAAATTGTTGGTTAAATCTAAAATACCTCCATTGTCGTAAGAAAATCCACTCCACAGCTCTTTTTGGACCAAAGAAAACTTATCGATGGAGTTCAAGATGAGATTATAGGCTAGGGAGGTCTGTTTTTATTCAGAAAATCACGTGGACATTACCAACAAATTAACGTAAATCTGAAATTTTACGAAAGAGGGGCAAACATTGACACGGTTACAAAACAACCTTAGTCTTGATTCAGTATAAAGATAAACAAAGTCCAAGCTACAGACTGACCAAATACAAAACAGGTCAAGTTCAAACTGTGGAATTTTTGCAGAGAGCAAAAAAGCCAAGTCCTGACTCGATACAAAAAAAGAGAAAAAAAAACAAAGTCCAGTCTCAATTCCAAAATGATTCGACCCAGTGAAACGGGTAAAGCCTAAGTTGCCGAATTTCGGTGAAGTGTTGCAAAATAGAGCCGAGTCATGGGTCAATTTCCAAATGCTAAGTCGGAACTCCAGACTGCTCAGTAGAAAATGAACTAAGTCCTGACTAGGCGCAAGAACGAGCGATGACCTGATTCGGTACAATGGATAAAAATGCATGCAACTTCTGACCCGGCGCAAAAACGAACCCAGCCCTAATCTAGTGCGAAAAGAAGCCAAGTCGTAACTCTATGCAAAAACCAAGTACTGACTTGGCCCCAACAGCCGGCATCTTCCACTTTTCAGCAAAAAGAGAGGCATTTTGCACCTCATTTGTGGCAAAATTAGGGAAAGACTTCCGGTGTCTACTATTTGGGATACAAAGTCCACATTCCGTGATCTTTTTAGCAAGAAATGCATCTTGCACGTTGTCAGAACCAAAACCGTGCACGGATTTTCAATCCGTATGGGTGGAGAGCAGCAAATTTGGCCAGGACCCCCTTTAGTGATCCTCCACCCAACTTTGAACTTTTTTACAAATGTGTAGACACAATGCACCCTGTTTTAAACAGAAACATGCAAAATTATTTAACCTGTTTTATTGGAAGCACGAAGTCTAGAAGCCTAGAAGCGATTGGAGGTCCACGGTCTTTCAAATACTAAACCCCATCACCGGCTGTTAACTGGAAAGTTAGGTAGTTTTTCTTTTTCTTTGATCGGCTCGAAACTTATGGGGAATCTAAATTGGGCGAAAAGGGCATGGTAACGGTAATTGGAAGGACAAACGAGCCTGCCCCCCCCCCCCCATCACTATGAACGACAACCATATTTTCAGCAGAAAGGCAGGAAGGGTTCTTATACCGATCCACTTAGATATTATAAGGCGAGTATTCTGGACCAAGGAGACAAAGAGAGGGATTTTCAGAAGCGTAAGCCCCTTCATAGCCTCACCTACTGTCCATATGAAAATATCAGATTAAGTTGAAATTTAATAAATAAATTGTTGCAGTCCAAGAGACTTTCCCCCGACTTTTTAGACCACTGACTTTAAAGCTTCATAAACGAGGATTCCCCGAAGTGTGAACTTTTGAAGTCTATTATTACTGATATACTGATATTATTACTATTATTACTGAAGTCTATTGAACCGCAAGGGCCAGCAATTAAATTTTTTTGGGGGAAGGAACGTTTAGGGAACAAAAACGAAAAAAAAAGAACAAAAAAAACGGAACAAAGAAAGAAAACAAAACAAAAGCACATTACAAGTATTAATGTGTAAAACTTGATCGAATAAAAATCGAGCCAAAATTAATTGAATAACAAAGTTTATTAAGACGATGTTTTCCGAGGAGAGTAAATAGCAATATTAAAATATGAAAAGAGCAAATGAATAAATGAATATGAAATGAATATGCGCAATAAGTCAAACTTAAACAAGTAGAAACTACTATGAATGAATGAATGAATAATAGACTGAATAAAAATTACCCCAAATACGGATTTGGATGGAACCTGACTATCCAGGCATCAAATCACTTTTCAATTTCCAAAAGATCTGTCTGTTGGGGCAAGGACGCTTGGATTGAGTCTTCATGTTTTGGGATGAATACATATGTTGTGCTGTCATCGCTAAAGTTATGCAGAGGACTCGTAAGGTTACCTCCCATTTCATTTATGTAAAGAATGAAAATCGCAGGTCCCAATATGCTACCCTGGAGTACGCCTGCCTTTATTAAATATTCGAGGGAAATGACCCAGTCAAGAACAACTCGCAGTGAAGTTTTTCAACAGATTCAATGCCATGCTCTATCAAAGTTTAGCAATGTCGAATGACAATAACTTGATGTTTCTGTCAGAAGTTCAATTTACTTGTGGTGTTGGGCCATTAAGCAGTCAAGCGTTCAACGCTTTCGGCAGAATCCATATTGGCAGTCACCTCAAAGTTCATTTGAATCCAGGTAGTAATAAAGTGAATGATTGGAAACCTTTTCATAGACTTTCCCAGTCCAAGAGAGGAGGCTGATAGGGCTATGTAAGCCCAATCTTACTGGATCGCCATCGGGCTTAGGTATAGGAATAAAATTAAAAGATTTTCATAAATGTAGAAATATTTCAGAGAAAAAACACAGTTGGAAAAGCAATGAGAAAGGTCCAACCAACTCAGACAGCACTTCTTCAAGACAACATTAAGTATATTGTCAGGACCCGTGGATTCAGTCATACCAAGACTCTGCAGAATGCAAAAGACCTTGGGAGTGGAGTAGTGCACACGACCAAAGACAGTACTGGTCCAAGCAGGGATGTCGGAAACTCCCTTGCCGTGGTCTTCAGATTTGACAATTCAGAAAACGCCTTGGCAAGAGCTTCTGTCTTAGCCTGGGGTCTTGAACGATAATCCCGTCATTAATTTTTAGGAAAGGAATTTAAGATCCTTAAGAATTTAAAGCCTCTTTGATAATTCTTCACCAGCTCTTAGTCGAGGCATTTTGGAGCTTGGGTAGCAAAATTCTCTTTGTTTTAGCCCATGATTCAGAAATTGTGTGAACTATTTCTTTACGAACTTTTATGAAATCAATTCTGTAGCCATCGATTGTGCACCCTGTGTTTTGCTCGGATGCCTTTTTGCAGTGGATTTTAAACCAAGGTTAGTCCTTTCTGGATACCTGGATCCGCTTCGAAGGGATATAGTCTGCAATAAATTCGACTATGGCCTACTGGTATTTTTCTGTAGCTTTCTCGAGCCCTTTCAGAAGTAAGGAGCAAGAAGCAAGTGCGTTTCTTAAGACATGTCAATCTTCTCGTTTGTATTGCAAGATTTGTCGCTCGTGCTTTATGAAGGGAGGAATTCGAAGATATCCATGCGCAATTAAGGCAACGTGGTCACTTGTGAAGGTTTCAGCGTCAATCTTTAAGAAATCTGGGTGATCCGTAAGGAAGAGATCAACACAAGATGACCGATTTGGGCCATGGTAGGTATCGAATTAAGACCAATTGTTCAAGCCCATACGAAACAGAAAGATGAAGTAATTCTCACCCCTCCTAATCAGTATTTCTGGGACCCATAAGGAGTCATACAATGTGATGGACGTTGAAATTTCCATGAATGATAGTGGCAGACTTAACATATTTACCCCGAATGTAATCAAGGGAGGTTTCAAGGTAGCTAGTGATCTAGTACATGGTGGAGTTATATAGAATCGCAATAATAGCAACCCTATTTAGAAGGGTTACCCTAACCCACAGAGCTTCTTCGTCTGCTGAGTTTGTGAGAATCGGACACGAATGTTGTATATGGCTCTGTGTATAAACGGAAAAAGTTTCCTCAATATTTTGCAATTTCAGTGCGTAATTGCTCTCGGCTGAGAAAGTATGGCAACCTCACTACTCGGTATCTCGTTATTTAAAATTCGTCTAATTAATTGACATAATAGATGGTTTGACAGTTCATCAAATATAGGAACTGGCCAAATTTAGCTCTAAGACCTCGTAAATTGCAATGAGCTACCGTAAAAAAGAAAAATGGATTGTCCGTGGGTATGCAAAAGGCCGTCGACATGAGGTCAGTTTGGTACGAGACTTATTTTGAAGAATTGTAACCAGGTAAAAGACACCTTGCCGGGTGGTTAACCCAACAAAAGCAAAGAAATCCAAAGGCCAGTACATTTCTTGGATGGGCAAGGAGCCACAGCACCTTTTACCCATCCTCATCATTGGAAGTGGTGCCCGACATAGTTGAACCTATGACGGGTATGAAGCGCGACATATACATAATACCTTCCACCATTCAGTTTGCGGATTGAGATTCACAGAAACTTGGACACCACGAGCAGGTTGTCTAACACCCCCTCCAAAAAATTAACGTATTCAAATAAAATAAATAAAACTAATTAATTAGTTTCATATTTTTTTTAATTTTTCTTTAAATTAATGTTTAAATTTATTCAATAAATAAATATATTTATTTATAATTACTTCTAAGGGAATGTCTTTGTGAACCAACAAAGTTAAGAGTCAACTGAACGCTTTGACTCTCAAACTTAAAAACGTTTCTGAAGCGACCAGTTCAGTGTGGTTTGTGAATGATTCAAATATATCAAAATAGAAAACCTACCCTTAATTTGTAAATATTTAGTATCTTATGTCGGAAATCTTCCAATTTCTTCAATATACATGCGTCAGGCTTCAACTTCTGACGACTGCATTCATCCAAAACATAAGTTAGGAAGTTACAATCATTCTTGAATGTTGCATTACTAATCAGGGAGCCAGCAATAACTTGATTTAACCTAAAATAAGATATATCTTTATTGAGAATGATTTAAACAAAGTAAAAAATATTTTTTTAGATGGAATTGGCCCTCATAACGAGAAAAAAGTAAAAAATTAAAGATTGCGCTCAAGACAGATAGACTTCCTCATAAAAAACAATAGGATAGGACTGATAGCCCAATAAAAAAAAAAAAAAAAAAAAAAAAAAAAAAAAAAAAAAAATTGAAGATAATAAAGGAAATATTCAAATTTTGTTTTGCTGCTATTGACCTTATTGTTTATGATATAGAAATCTTAGAATGTTATAATTCAACAAAAAGGCGTTTCCAGTACAAATTGAAAATTACATGAACAAACCTAAGTATTTATTAACTAAATCATTAGCCGAGTAGGACGAGACTGTATAGTGGGTACTACAGTGCATTATGAGTTACCAAAAGGGGAAAAAATAGAAAAAAAATGAATTTTTATCATTCTCCTTTTAAACCAAACCCTCATTAATCTAAATAATTGCTCTTGTATCGCAAAATCTGTGCTTGCACTTTTCTGGCTGAGTTTTAGTTACAAATTGAGTGTTTTTTTCGCTTTTCGCTAGCGTGCTCCTTTTTCTAAGATGGCTACCCTTTCCAAAATTAAACTAGATGAAAAACGTGACTAGACTGGTAAAAAAAGGAATTCAAGCGAGCAACAAGAAAAAGTTTTGGCAACCCCAAGGGGAAAAAAGGCAGGGTACAGCCCAGTAAAAAAAAGGTATGATGATTTTTAAACACTCCTTCGACCGTTCAAGTTAAAATCTTAATGAGTGATACCTACCCTCATTCCCTTTTAAGCTTAATCTAGTTGCAGAAAAAGATCTCAATTAAGCATCGGCACTGTTTCTGTTTTTGTCTAGGCTGCTTCTGTTTTTTCTAAAAAACAGAACAGAAAGGAGAAACAGGTCACCTGTTCTTGAAGGACCTGTTTCTGTTCTGCTTTTTTTTCATCTGTTCTTTTTCCGTTTCTGTTTTTCTGTAAAAACAGAAACAGCGATGATGCTTAATTTCAATGGGCCCAGAGACAATGTAACAAATCTGTTCGGGAATAAGGGCGGAGTTTAACCCCAACATAAAAACAAGAGATCAGTAGAGAATTGAGCAACAATAGTACAGCACATATTTATATATTAGGAGATTCCTATTTTCATTAGAGCTATACAAAGTCAAATAATAGCTTTGAAGTAGAAGATGACTTCTAAAAAAGAATTTTTTTTATGCATTATCTAATTTTACATATTACCACGAATTTTGTATAAAACAATCCTGGAAGGGAGAGGTAGAAATCTTTTGCACCGATACAGTCGAATACTATGTTGTGGTTGCGGCCGTAGATGCAAAGGGGGAAATTTATCCCGTCCCTAAATTTTGATAAATACTTCTTTCCAGCGTTCTCATTGAAAAGATTGAGATAAAAGCAAAATTACCACCCCCTTCCATTAGATTTTAGAGAATAATTTGTTTTGTATCTTCATTAAAAAAGAAGAAACAATCTTTGAACAACCCCCTCAGAAAAAATAACCATTAGCGGCCCCCCCCCCACTCACCTCCTTATCCACTGGAAAGTCTAAAGTAAAACTGTTATCAAAATTTAATGCACAAAACTACTGCCGATCAAAGATTTTGATTGAAAATCATAACTTCATCCGAAGTTTAAATTAAAATTAAAAATTTTAATTATTAAGCAGAAAAAACTCGGGAAAACACCATGTTAAAAAACGTAACAACAAAAAAAGTTAACAAGAAACGAAAATCAGTTAAAAGGGTACAAATGGTAAAAATATAAAAAAAAAACATATGACTGACAACTTATCTTCAGTAAGAGCTTTTTCCCTGCAAGCCACTATGGGACCTATAATCTATTCCCGGTGAAGTAGTAATGCAGAACGGATGAAACCGTATGTAGCCAGGTTATCAAAAGAAAGCAACTACATTATTTCGAAAACAACTCGGAGATCAAATTGACATTTTCAGGAGGTACTAGAGGGCAAAGTGGACGTCCACTTTTGAGTTGCGGGAGGGACGAAGGTAAATCAAAAGAAATTATGTATCAAGATTATGAAAATGGCATATCTGACACACATTGGGAACAACGTGAGATTGATCCAAGTTAAGTACATCGATTAGTTGATTGGTGTTCATGGTGCCCAGTCTAACAATATATATATATATATATATATATATATATATATATATACATACATATATATATATATATATATATATATATATATATATATATATATATATATATATATATATATATATATATATATATATATATATATATATATATATATAAATATATATGTTAATCTCACTGAATCAATTCGAAACCCATTGGGAAATTACCCCCAACGGGATGTGTTCTATTAGACTTGGCACTATGAACACCAATCAAATAATCAACGTATTTAACTTGGATCAATACATGTCCAAACACAGATCCTATTGCATACACTCGGATTTCCTTGAAGATATTCATAGTGCCAACAATACCATTATCATTGTTAACAGTAGTTCATCGACTGTACAGACGGGGAATTGGCTATGCATCTTTCAAACAGCGAAGAATATAGAATATTTTGATCCTCTTGGTCTACCGTATGAGTTCTACACACCTCACATCAAAAACTATCAACCAAAATCTGCGGTTTTCATGAATTACTATATTAATTTTTCGATGTCGTGACTATACTTCCAGTGAATTTCTCAACATTTATGTAGATAATCCTCGATTGAATCACTCCGTATTGGAAAATGTCCTCTCATACCAATGCAATACGAACTTTTGTGTCCTAAGAAATTTTTTTTTTAATAATGTTTGTAAATTTGTTCATTAATAAGATATGTATATGTACTATAAAAAATCTTTTGTCTTCATCGTTTAGATTTCTTCTTCTTCTTCGACATTTAGGTGGTCATCGTCGTCATCAATAACGATTAGTGGTGGTAGATCATTGGGCGTCAACTTGTACTGATCCTGGCGTGCAAAGTCAGGGTCACATTTTCCACAATATAATGTAACTTCATTTTTATTAGATCTCTTTGTAAAGTCAAGGATACTATTATGAATCATACTGTAAAATTCACATGTTTCTATTTGCTTATTTGAAGTAATGTCACACAAGATATTCTCATATGAACAATCACTTTCTGTAACAGCCAAATAAAATCGTAACGTAACTACCGTAACTGCCAAATAGGTTTGTAATCATAACTACCATTGTCCTCACAACGATGACGTAGAAACAATACTCTCTTGATGTTTTTACAATAGAAAGGTGCTCCAAATTCTTCTTCTCAAAATAATTTAAATCAATGACGATACCAATCCCTTAGAAATAAACTGAAATCACGTTTAGGATTTTTTCCAATCATGCCGGGGTAAATATTTTCACATTGATCACACTGATCAAAGTGACAATTGGAGTATAGATATCCTTTAGGGTGAGAGTCATAAGCCTCTTCAAGACAGAAATTACAGTCCTTAATTGATACAGCATATCCTCTATGTAACATACATGGCTTGCATAATCTATATTTTTCATCATAGTCATCAACTGTAGTGCAGTTCTCACATGACGACCAGCTGTCCAATGTATAAATACATAGTGGACATGTGTAGAACATTTTTCAATGTTGACTGTCTCAGTGCCAAAAAGAAAATGAGGTCAATAATTGGAATGTCTTCTAGGAGGGGGAGTAATCGAGTGACGTCAAAAAATTCATTCGACTTATTTCTCGTTGTCTTACAAAATGACCGTCTTAAACGAATTTCTAGGTAGTGGGTAATAGCAAAACCACTAAATCAGTTTGTCTTGTTTCAACCAATACATAAATAAACTGAGTAAATGCATTTGGACCACAACGTAAAAGCCTCATACAAAAGTCCAAAGATGAAGAATCATTTTCCATGATAATTTCAAGCATTTTTCAAAGAATATTTTCTTTTGTATAGTTAACTTCTGAAATTGATCATTTAGATTCAGACGGGTTTTCAATGTTACCAGATTTCGTAAGATTTTCTGTTTCTCAAATTTATCCATTTTCGTTCTTGACAGTCCCGTTACTGATTATAGACTAAACTAACAATTGCAAGTTTCTACTTTGTGCACACTCTCAATGCATATTGGTTCCCCTGGAGAGAGAGGAGTAAAAGATCAGCTATAATATCTAACTAAAAAAAACAAACAAATCATTATCAAACATTTTTATTCTCAGAAATGTAATAAAAGAATATATTTTCACTCTTTTTTCATTAGGTGAGTCAATCCATTGTCCTCAATGTGATTTATGATTGTATTCAATCCGTGTTGTAGTCTCGATATATGCTTCGAATTCACTTTTAAGCCGAAAGATAATTGTTCTTCTGACATAAATTTACTCAATGATATAACATATCTACCAAACATGTCATCCCACTCAAATTTTAGTCAGCAGTTCTCTCAATTTCAACCGCTATGTTGAGGGTTCTTGTCTTAAAAACATCGTTGTCAACTCCTTCATGGTGCAATAGTGTAAAAACACTCATTTTCAAAACATTTGAATGTTTTTTTCAAATTGAAACAATGTAAACTATTCAAGTGTCTATGTGGAACTGTGATAACACACCATCAAAATTTTATATCAATGATCACGTGACGGTACTCTGCGCCTGGCCGCTTGTATCCAGAGATCCTTTTCACCGAGAAATAACAGCCTGCAATTTCAAGAAATTTCCTTATCGTCCCGGAAGTTGAGATAACGCAAGGTTTCGGTCGGAATGATAGGATATGTGTGCGTTCGGAATGATAGGATATGTATGTTGTTAAAGTAATGGGAATATGTGTGTTGTTAAAGTATCGGGATATGTGTGTTGTTAAAGTTTTTGAGGGAATTCTACTGCTGTAGCCTCAAACTGAAGGTTTTCGATGACGGTGTACTTATTTATTGTGATTTGACGCCACATTCGAGGATTTCTTAATCTTTTGTGAATTTCTAAATAAATTTTTTTCATAAATAAAAAATTGAAGTTTTATGAAACCTGCTTAATAGTTCGATTTAAACTATTAGAATTCGACCAAGAAGGATCTAAACTATTTAATAATTCGATTTAGCGTCAATCGATCTTATTTTATCAGACATGCTTTAAAAGACGGGATTTTAAAATTACTGCTAAAACACTCGCGAGTTTGAAGCGACGAGCATTTTCCTTTAAGATAGTGTACAAATGAATAAAAGATCCTACGACCCTATTAGAATTTAAGGTGGTGCATAAATGAATAAAAGATCCTATGAATAAATGATAACTGAACCTACGACCAGATGCGTATGCAGTTTATTTTGGAAGACTCCTCTCCACACTAAAAAAAAACAGAGCAAACTGGCGAAGTGTTGAAAAAAGGGAAAATTATTTACAATAAAAAAACCTAGAAATCCACGGGATGGGGCTTAAGTGAGACCCCACCCCCCGCTTAGGTGTCTGCCTATATACTTTAGATACGGCACTGTCTCAATAAACATAAATATTGTTACCTGAAACCACCAAGTTTCATAATTTTCATGAACTCTTTTGTCTTTTCCTTTGATTTGCATGTAAATGCCAAAACACCAAATGTAACATTGTTCATACGTAAATTAAGCTCATTAATCAGTTCAATAACTTTGTCGGCATCCTTATAGCGTCTTGACATGGCACGTTTCTTAATGAGCATATTGCAGAAATCTACATCAACCTCTATATCAAGCAGCTTCATCATTTCCATCAATAGCTGCAAAGTAATAGGCGTAGATCAGGAACACTTAGGCTAAACCACGATACGATTCAACTGAACACCGGAAAAAAAAACATAGGCATATTCTAAAAGGTAAAGAGACTAAAAATGTGCGTGTGTGACAGGGATAGAGAGAGAGAGAAGGGAAAGAAACAGAAAGAGAGAGAGAGAGGGGGAAAGATAAAGAAGGTTGAAAATACATTAAACAGAATATATTTTTAATTATCAAATACTTTGGACATCTTGATCTCAAATGCTCTCAATTCAAGGGAGTCTCTTAACCACAGTGCTGCAGTAACTGTTCAATAAGAGTGAACTGATGTAATTCTAGTTATTATGGAACCACAGAGAAATCAAAGAGGAATAGAAAAGTACATAGGTCATACTCTTTCAGATCAGCAGAGCTTTAGTCGAAGTCATTTTTTTGATATTTTAGATACCCCCACACCCTCTAAAAAACTGGAACTTGGAGGTTCCAATATAGTTTTGCCATTTCATTTAAATGGTTTTAAAAAATATATCACGACAAACATGAAAAACACAGAATTTAATTTGCTAAATAAATTTAATTACAATTCGACCATGCATTAAAATAAAAATGTAAATCGTTACCGTAAAGTATTTTTAACTCATATTTTCTGAAATTACTAAATAAAAACAAAATAAAAAAACAAGTTTTTCCAGATGAAATTAAATAGCGATATTAAATCCGAAACGTACAGAAATTATTCTGTATCTTATATAGTGTCTTCTGAAAGCATTTATAAGTGCAACAAATGTAGTTAATGTGCCTTTGCGCGGTTTATATTTGCATTGGGCACAAAAAGTCAAACTTTAGGGTAAAAAGTGAGAGGTTAAGGAGGGGGCTCATAGACAGGATAATCTCTGTTGATTTAAAGCTTTAATATTGCTCCTTACTTTCAGATAAAAAAACATTTGATTTATGTTCGTTTTAATACCATTCGATACCCTACATATAAGGAGGACTTCAGCCCCAATTTTATAAATAATAATTTTTCTTTTGCACAACATTATTTCAAAAGCTTCATTTACTTTTCGAAGTAAAGCGTGATTTTCCAACATGAAGTATCGTCTCTAAAAAAAGAGGAGAGCTTTCGCCCCCTCACAATTACTTTTCATTGGCTTTTCAGAGGTCACAATTTACTTTTCATTCGCTAACAAAAATTTTGTCCTGATGCAAAGTGACATCCCAGAGGGGTGAATGCTGTTGATTCAAATTAATCATTCCATTAAGTTTAAATACCAGCCATTTCACCATTTGGGTATAATTTCTAAGGGTGAGAAGTTTTTTTTTGTAAATAACAACTTCCATTTGTTTTTGTTTTTAAATTAGCTTACCATAACATAACAATGTTGTAGCTTAAAATTTGAGTTATTTTTCTCAACCAAATTCAAGCTGATACCCAATATGCTCTCAGGGCATATTGGATTTAATTGAACTTATTTGTTCAATTAATTTTACTTTTGATCAAATAGCTTTAGCGAGTGTTCCTAGATGTGATACCAGTAGTTGAAGTAGAAGCAGCCAAAGATGTAGCAGTATTAGAAGGAGTAATCGTGGTAGGAGTGCTAAACGACAAAGAGTGATTATGGTAGTAGTAGTAGTAGTAGTATATATATATATATATATATATATATATATATATATATATATATATATATATATATATATATATATATATATATATATATATATATATATATATATATATATATATATATATATATATATTATATATGTATATATGTATATGTGTGTGGTAGCCTTAGTATTAGCACCAGATTTGTTGTAGTAGCACTAAAACTCTATGCTTTCTGTTTAATATTGAAAAAGAAGAAGAAAAGAAAAGTGGCTAGAAAGTATTTTGTAAATTAGGAATTTTCTAAATTTCAAATTGAGCCTAAGGTTTTAATTAAAGCCAGAATTAAAGACTAACATTTAAAAATCTAATGTCACTTCTTAAAGGTTATGAGCTAAAAGAAGTTCAATATTTTTATATTTTGCAAGTTGGGGGGGGGGGGGATTTCACCCATTGCTATAAATTGAGCCCTGAAATTTCTACAGACCAAGCATTCATTCTTAATTATGATTTTAAAAAAGGTTTTAAATGTCCACATTTCAAAGAATAATTCCATATAACCTCTGTTTTTAAATGGGCTACTTGCATATTTTGACGCCACAGCTCACAGGAATTCACGCATCATATCACCCCCAGAGGCATACATTTAAAATTTTTGAATATTCTGATCAAAATAGCTGTCCTGAAATTTCAACCTAATGCTATGGGAGGTCAGGACAAAACGGAACATTTGGCGATTCGACGATCCATTTCGTCACTTATAAAATGGCACAAGAAGTAGGAATTTGCGATACATTAAATCCTGTCCAAGCCTTGTACAATCACTCGTTTCATTGATATGACCCGAAAATAAAAGAAAACCTTAGAGACACGTCGATTTTTACTTACTGAGTCTGCAAAAGTTCAAAGTTTCGAAAAATAGTTGTACTGTTTGAATCTAACTAATTTAGTTGGAAATACGCATGGGTAATGGAATTGTACAATCACTCGTTTCATTGATATGACCCGAAAATAAAAGAAAACCTTAGAGACACGTCAATTTTTACTTATTGAGTCTGCAAAAGTTCAAAGTTTCGAAAAATAGTTGTACTGTTTGAATCCAACTAATTTATTTGGAAATACGCATGGGTAATAGAATACAGTTTAAACAAAACTATTAAAATCATTGTAATGCGCAGAGTTTTGCTAGAAAGTCTTTGAAAGAACAACGATTTCTATCAATTGTTAAAGTAACAAACACATCAAAATGAAAACACTTTTTACAGATTGACCGGTAAATGTCCGAAATACCTTTTTTTTTATCCTTGAATTTAGTCACTGTTGCCCGTCAATTTTTTTTGTTTTATGAAAGGTTTGATAGTGACAGGTTAGGGTAGGTTTGGCTAAGCTTTCAACCCATTTCTGAGATATTTAATCTTACCCAAAATAACCCAACTTTAACTTTTACCATCAAAGCTTGCATAAGACTTAAAGAGCTGACTCGCAAAGCAAATTGAATCCAATTAGAGAAAAAAGAATTTCGGACATTAACCGGTGAATGTCGACATTAACCAGATTTTGGACATTCACAGTAACAAATACATTATACATAATGATTTTTTTTCTCTCATTTTCTGCTAATTTTTCACACACGTTCTTAATTTATAAGCTTGCCGCCAGCTAAAGGACTCGGCATACGTAGCTGATTTCGGGAACCAATTTCAGCATCAATGGACAAACGATAGCGGTAAGAAAAAACTGTTGAAAGAAAAAATTTATTGTGCAAGATTTTGAAAACAAAAAAATCATGGACACAAATGGTCAACAGGAGTTTATTGATAGTTGCATGATTGATCTCAACTTAGTTCTCTGCTCAGTAGCGGGGTTTTTCACCACAGACATCTCTATCTGACTATTTATTTGTATCTCTATTTTTTTTTTGTGATGATCATGATGAAAATCGGTGCTGATTTTGTAAATCGGCACCGAAAACTAGAAAATTTTTAAAGCTCACATCGACGCGGATTTCTTTTAAAAACGGCTCTGATTTGGAAATCAGTTCCCGAAATCAGCTACGTGTGCCCAGCCCTTAAGTGTTAAAACTGTATATCACCATTGAAAATCTTTTGAATTAAAAATTGAGATTTGGGTTTTCCTATTTTTTAAGACGTATATGGTTATGTAACACTCCACTTAACCAATTCAAAGAACCCTATCTGAGTTTTAGCATCCTTGGTACTTTAAATTTCAAATTGATTGCTTATTACTTCTTTGCAGTGGCGTCGTTTGGGGGTGGCGAGGGGGCGGCAGTTGCCCCCCAATAATGTGGAGAAGAAAATATTATACATCCCATGCCCTTTGACTATCCAGATACGTACCCCTCTTGCACCCCCAATAAAAATGCTGGAGATTCGCCCCTGCTTCTTTGCACCCCACTACTTACCCGATGGACGGAAATAAAAAAGAGTGGCATTTTAGCATGTTTTAGGAATTTCCAGTAAAAGCTGTGATTAGTAATAATCTACGTATCAATCAGCACAATACATAGGTACAAGACAGGTTTAAGCAGGAAATAAGGCACAAAGAAATTTGCTTTTACAACCATTGGATTGAAAGCATGAAAAACAATGTTGGTATGCCTATTTTTTTTAACTTTCCTCGGGAGAAGCAAGAGGTCTCAGGGTTAATCCTCGAAGAAGAAGACTTCTTCTTCAAGGAAGAAGCCATAAGCAGGAAGGAAGCCAGTCTCCATTTGGCAGATTCTGCAAATCTGCACCACCAATCTGCAAATTTTATTTCAATGGAGACTACTTTTCCGGCTCCGTATTGGCAGTTCGCAGATGCTACAGCCATTGACGTTGCTTTTTCTGCAAGATGTTAGAATGGCAGAATCTGCCAAATGGAGACTGGCTTTTAATCCTGGAAGAAGAGTAATTTTACAAGTATACTGGAATGTTCAACCGTTTCCAATTGGTTTATCCATAATTCCATATTGCAAAATATTCATTCACAACAAGGAAATGATTCCACTTCACAGATCCGTAATATGGTCGAGTAAAGTTTTGGGTTGAAACGCACGGTTGTTCAACGTGCGGAACGTTTTATCAGTGAATTTCATAGAAAGTTTAATAAACACGTATCAAGTTCAGTTTGGACAAGAACAAGGCTTTCGTTAAAGTTTCCTTTAGTTTTGAGGGCGAAGGAGAATCAACATTGTTGCTCATTGTTTGATCTATTCCTGTTTTGCATGCTTTTTCTGGGTTTGTTTTTCTTTGACATGTCTTTTGTTGTATGTAATAGTGATGAGTTAAACAAAAGGGTTTCCAAAAAAAAGTTTTCAAAGAAAAGTAGAGAGTCATAATAAAATCTATAGGGAGTGCAAATAAAAACAGAAAATAATTCAAACTCAATCGAGTTAAAATTACTATGAATGAATAAAGAAAACCAAAATAAACAGAAATCGAAATAGATAACCGCATGACGCATAAAGGTAACAGCTACTCCTATGAAATTACTCCTAAAACGAATAGAAATTAAATGAATAGTCATGCCAAAATTATACTGAAACGAAATTACCGCAAATCATAGTAAGTTATCAGCCCTTCTCATACCTAAACACTCTGAAGGGCAGAGCGTCAATAACCCTTTAATGAAAATAATGGCTGTATTTTTTAGAGCCGTGTTTTTTATTTGTCCTATTGACGTAATCAACCACAACTGGAAAATGAAATCTTAAGGATAATCAGAATTAAAAAAAAGAGATACCAGAAATAAAAAGTGGGGTTGCCCACACATCTCAGACCTTTTAATAGCCATGAATGACATTCGCTTTTTATTGAAAGCCATTGAGGTTTCATTGGTCAAAACGTCGACAAAAGGAAAGAGACAAAGATCACGATAATAGTCGAGATTACAGGAAAGGAAAAAAAATATTGCACTAAATAATTACATTCAAAACTTTTACTCTAATTTTACTATTTCAAAAGGGTACTTACTTTACCAATACCTTTCCTTTTAAATCTATTTTATACAAACATATAGAAGATTGATGCGGAAATAAATATCTTAAAATGAACATTGGTAATTTTCTAAGCATTCTGTTTAGGTAGTTGAAACCGTGTTTTGAACGGACGAATTAATGAGTGATTTGACAATTGATTTTCTACATATTTAGAAGACAGAAGGCATAAATAAAAAATTTACTACAAATCAAACAAATGACATTAGATTAATTGTTGAAAATATAATGTTAATTTATGGAAACTCCAGCAAAGGTTGATTTTTGAATATTATAATGATGAGAGAGAAACTGATTAAATACGTCTTATTCTCATTAAGCACAAATGACGATCTGGTATTTAGAGGATTTAGGAAGACGGCAGGGTAATCTAAGGGCAGGGTTTAGAAGACCTACTCTTATTTGTCAGAGTTTCTTTTTGTTTGAAAACCAGCTGTTTGAAGTTTTTCCGTTTTAGTTTAACTTTTGTGTTTGTTTGATTTAATGAATGGATGTCAAGGTTATTTCCCAAACAAGTCTTTTTCGTCGTCTTTAAATAACAGCAAAAACAGACGCCATAGATCTATGCTGCTCGATCTGTTCTCCTTTTTTTCAAACAGTAAAGAGCAAGCTCATCGGATACAAACCAAATTTGACCCTATACTGGGTTTTGCAAAAAATTAAACAATTATTCTCGATAGTTTCTGTGTCACTGGAGGTGCCCTTATTTACATGCCTTTGGACCTTAAGTTTAAGCAAATACGAAAAAAAAATTCAGGTTATCATATATCGATGCAACTAAACTCAAAATGCTCTGTCTTCATTGAGGTCTAACCAGTCGTGTCTGAATTTCCTGTAAGTTTCGGGCCTTTCAGAGAATAAACACACGTAAGTCTTTTTTCGGGTGCCATAATGTCATTTTGATATCATACGCCAAAATCCTTTGCAAATTCATTATAAATTATGTTTCCTTTCTTTTAACAAAATTCTATCTCAAGTACTTACTTTATTGCTTTGTTTTGCATTTAAGATTTAGGACTGAAATCAGGAATAAGTTACGTTTTGCATCATAATTCAAATTACTGCAGCTGAAACTTTTGTTACTTTGCACCGATGGAGAATTGTAAGGACTTCATTTAAGCAAAGTTAATCTAAAGCATATTTCAAGAACAAGTCACATTTGACGATACGCTCCTATAGCGGATGATAGACAATAGGAGACAAAAAAAAATGCCACCTTTTTTTTGTCGCTACTGATTTATACAACATATTTTTTTTCAAAAGTTCTCATCTTCACTAGGGTTCACTTGGCCCTGTCTACATTCAACTTGAAATCCGATCAAAAACCTATCTACCTGTCATTTTCCACGTTTTCGCTAGAAGAAAAAGACATTTTTTGGCTCTTGGGCCCCAATCGGGTCAACATATTTTCTTTTTTACGTTAGTTTCTCTTTGGCCGGGGACATACGACTATAGGTTTCAAACTTGCTAAGAACTTTTCCCACCCATTTCCAGGCTTTTTTCGACCATATTATTTGGAGGGAGGGGGGGGAGGTCGTTCTGCAAAATTTGTTTTTAGATTAGACGCCCCTTGGTCCAGAGAATTATGACTGTAAGTTTCAAACTTATCAAAGGCAAGAAGTTTTCTAGTACATTTTCGGGCCCTTTTAAAACCCTTGTGCTCCAACAAAATGCCTTTTAGCTTAGACCAAGAAAGTTTTGTAGTTTCTTGCAAATTTCAAGCCAATTGAAAACAACCAGAAAAGACAAATTTCAGGGATGTCTTTGGAAAATAATTTTTGGCGAAAAGTTTGGCCCAGGCAAAAAGTTTTCGGCGAAATTACGACAAGTACCCTCATTAGATGAGCTTTGGGAGGGATAATTTTTTTCAAAGGAGCGATTATCACACATTTTTAGACTATTGTCAAAGTTGCCACGTTAAAACCTCAGTCTCACCTCAGACCTCAGTCTGTGATTTACGAATACGGTGCAGTCTTCAAACAAACAACATACTACTATACAAAACAACCCCACTATCCTTTATGTCGAAATTTTTGATTAAATTTCTCGTCTTTTGTGACTAGTTATTCAAAAATATGGCTCAAATTAGCTTTGGTAAGAAAAAAAAAAACAAAAAAAAAAAAATAATACCTCTTCTTCAGCAGAGTTGTCTGCAAGAGACAACATCAGCTCTGTACAAGTTTTCAGATTTGGCTTTGCATCATACAAGTTCATATCCTGTAAAATACCCACAAGCCCGCCGCACAAAGCAAGTCTGTCTTGTCGTTTCCCAACTTCCTCGACGTTTATAACACCTTTCAAGTTAGGATTTCGAGCAACTAAATTCGGCAGATCTACAGCTTTTGAAAGGTATTCTAGTAATCTTCTCTTTGGACTTTCAGCTGCATTACTTTGTGAAGAAAAATTCAAGCTCAAAGGCTCTGGATTTCCATCTCTAATAAATTTCAATAATTGATAAGGAGGTATAGGAGGGAGAAGCTCTCGAAGAGGCACTGGTGAAGGGGTCATTAACGTAACTTGGGTCGAATTCATCTTCTTGTCAAATCTCGAGGTTTTCTTTTTACTCTGAGAGAGTAAATTACGTAATACTGGGGTTGGCTCCCACTCACTACGTAAATTTATTAAGGATATGACTTCTTTTAAAGATTCTTGAGATCCAACAGAACATTCTCGAACAGCTCTTAAAAGAAGATTGTATGAATAAACGCAGGGAGTGACTTTCATTTTCAGCATTTTGTGCCATGTCTGAAATATATATATAAGAACGTGATAATTAAATGTTACAAAAGCGTAATAATTACAGGATGAAAGAAAATAAACTTTAAGAAAGAAAGAAATGTTTCTGATCTTTATATTAACAATCATCAATTTCGATTAACGGCAAACCTTACAATACTCAGCAAATTCATAGTTGTTGTAATTTGACATACCAACCAAGAATATTAAACCTCAGCTAGAGGTTACATCTAAATAACAGTGACACAATTTCTGCTACCATAACAGCAAATTAGGCATTAAGGGGGAGGGGCTGGTGGAATAGAGTTTCTCAACTCTCGAAAAATATCTCCTCTCCTAATGGCTTCTTTTCTAAGACTCAGACCAATGTTCACTGCTGTCAACTATCCACAATATGAACTTAATTTGTGAGCCAACTCCCCATATAAATTCTTGTTTAACATGTATGAAAACCGAAAGCTCCACTCGTTAGTAGCAGTTTACCTCGCACGCTCTTTATCTAACGAATAAAAAGAAACAGAGAAAGAAGAAGAAAGAGAAAATCTATGCAGACAACTTGCTTTTTATTGTAGGAGGCGTTTGGTGTCATATCTAGGCGCATTGTACTTATAATCGGCAGTGAAGACATACAATGCACTTCTTTCTTCTAATGTAAAGCAAAATGAATAGAACAAGTAAAGTATAATAAGCATATGAATGATTAAGTAATTAAAGGACAACATTTGCAGGGAATACCAGCGCCCTGAGAACAAAGAAGGTTTTAAGCAATTTCGGAGCGTTGGCGCGGTACTCAAGATGAATACCACCTTGGGTAGGAACGGCTCACAGTTATAATGTAGTTTTATATCTTGACTATATCTAAGGAACTTGGCAATATCAGCAAAGCCCTCCGTTCCTGAATAATCCGTTTTTTTTAAAGGCAGACAATGAATGCAAAAGTTTATCCTAAGCTCGAAAAATACATTTCTAGTGCTATCTATGTATTTAAGAATAAATGAATTTATTGACAATCCGTCAAGTTACAAAATCATAGATGCAGCCAAAGAAAAAAGAAAAAATAAAAGCCAACAACATGCGCTATACGCCAGATTCATAAACAAACTGAAAACAAGCTTTAAAAACGGCATATTTATATTGAGCAGCTTCAATTACATACAAAGAATTCGGTAAACAAGCATTGCTGTGCTAATATAAGGTGCCATTGAAAGTAGTTTTTCAAAAACCGCTTTATTTGCTCATCAATTGCTCTTTAAGGGTTACTAATATTATAACTATGAATTGAAAAGATATCCAAAATAGTTTGCAACCACTGCTTACGATTCATTCAAGCATCAAGGAGCTCAATAAAATCCACCTGTTAGAGACTGTCAGGTTCAATGGAAAAGGGAGTTCCACAAGAAGGAAGAGGTCAGTCTTAATAAGAACTTTGATTTTAAAGACGTTCAAATAAAAATACTAGGCTCTAAGTTAATTTTTTGTAAATTTAGCACCTCGTGGTTACAAACTGTAGGCAGTGAGCGACTCATACTAAATAAAAATTCTTAAAAATGGAGTTTTAATAAGAATACATACATATATTAAAACAATCAGATTTTTATGATTATTCCATCTTAAAAAAATCATTAAATCTAAAGGCGACTTACAAAAGCTACAAGCTTGAAAAAAGTGGCTTCATTTTTGAAAAGAGGAAAAAAAAACTTATATGTTCAAATGACTTTGATTAAATTAAATACTCGGATTCAGCATATAAGAGAACTCTATTATAGAGAATTTCAAGTCCCTATCTTCAAAAATGTGAAATTATAAATCTTTTCCAAGAAGGATCGTCACGGATGCGTGTTTATTAGTTTGTTTGTTAATTATTTTTCCCAGGAACGGCTGCAAACACAATCTTAGAATGTTGGAAGAAAGTTCAATGGAAATGAAATTTGAAGTTTCACTGACCTTACTAAGTAAAATAAAGACTGTGCCACAGCAAAGGGGCGTTTTCTACCATTGTGATGTGCAAAACGAAAAATTCCCCCAAGAGTGCCAAAAGCCATTTGATGAAAAAAATGAGGTAGCTAATCGATATAAATTATCAAAAACTATGTATTGAACTTTCCAGTTTCAGAGACAGCAATGCGTCATTCAGGAGAGGGGGGAGTGTGACTTAAGCCTCAAAAAGCATTCTTATTATACCTGAACTTATTAACTCTCCATGAGCATCTAGATAAATACAGAAGATGGTTTGAGAGAGGTGAGAGGGGAGGGGGGGGGGGGGGAGAAACGAATCTCTAATTTTCCGTGATTCCCGGGAACATTTTTGGAAAACGCCTATAATATCAGTGCTTGGAGGATGATAGCGTCCCTCTTATTGTAATTTTCATATAATACATGAAATATTACATTCATATGCTCTCTGACACAAAGGTAAAGAGGGGTGGGGGTGGGGGGGTACATCAAGAGCACTACCAAACATTTCTCGGGAGGAGTTCAAGTACTTCCAGGAGCTTTATTTTCACCTAGATTTGTATGTCTTTATTTATTGCTTAACGTCTTCTTGTTTTTTGTGGTTATCGCCCCTCACTGACTTCCATTGGGAATATCCCTATAAAATATATTTCTTCGAAGATTCAGCCTTAAAAACTATGGAAACGATGACATTATAATTAGTTTTGAATATTTCGAACCTTTGTCCAATTAAAGATTTGGAGGGATGCACTGTTTCAAGGATTATTGTTTTCCCGAAATATCGAACAATACTAAATTTATTAAAGGGGGTTGAAGGAAGGGAAAGTAGACCCCCTTCAAAGTTAAGAACTGCAACCAAAAGAACTGTGTCCATAACTGGGAGGAATTCTCTTGCAGAATAGAAAACGCAGCTAGAATCCACAACTTACGTCACACATATCAGATTCTTAAAGAAGCTACCGAAAAAATGTCATATGTCTCCAACATTATTAAAGATAAACAAGGGAATACCATTAGCCGATTTTGTCCAAAAAGTAGAACGGTGCAACGAGATTGCGTCCGAAGATTTCGAAAACATACCACCCATGGCCTCAAATGAGTCGTACTGCATCTACACATCTCCACCAAACATTAACAAAATCATCGAAGTCACGCGGGATCTCAAACGATACGATTGTCCTGGCGAGGAAGACACTTCGTCTGAAATTTACAATTCTTCCCCCCACTTGATTGCAAACCAACTGCTTCGACTGTTTACAAGGATATAGAAAACCAAGAAATTCCGAACATTTAGATTTCATTCATCCTTTCGGTTTGCCAAAAAGGCAAAAAGACAGAATATGCTAACTACAAATCCTTCCATGACATTACAGCCAAATTGTCTGCCATCGTTTTACTACGGAAATTCCAAACAGAAAGAGATAGGCGAACATGGGAAAACCAGTCCGTTTCCCAGTCTGACGGGATGCTCGGACCAAATTTTTAAACTACTTTCGATCAAGCAACATTGCAAAAGGCTTCAACTCGTCAACATATTCATAGATTACATGTCAAACTTTATCGAAGGTTCTCCTTGAAGATACACCGGGAATCCTTCAACATCCTGGAAGCTTATTACTACGGATGTGCGTTCCAATTCAGAGTTTTTAGCGAAAAGCCTTCAACGTTCCCATGTAGAATGGGTGTAAAACAAGGCTATATACTCTCTCCGGTCCTTTTCAATTATTTTATTGATTTGGTCCTTAAAGACGTACCCGGAGATTTGAATGATTAGTAGTTGGTAGAAAAGTCGCCTCGGAGGATTTTGAACGCAGACTACGTAAATCTTCTTGCCCCGAACCCAGAATCATCATATGAAATATTGGTGAAATGGCATATACATAAGATAAACTTGGCCTGAGGATAAACACAAAGAAAAGGAAAGTTTTGATCTAAACGATAGAACTGACTATCCCTAACCCTCTATGGTCTCCCCCTTGAAAAGGTTTGCCGAAGTGAATTTCAAGGGAGGATGTGATCAAGATATCAACAGAAGAATACCTGAATATCGGCGATCATGCTGTGATAGTAATTTTTAAAATAAAATCCTATTCTATTCTATAAGTCCACAAGCATCTCTGGATTCGGTGAGAGATTAGCTTAAGCACAAAGATAAGCATTTATAAGTCGACAGCGAAAGGTAGTTTTTCTCTATGGTGTTGTATCTTGGCCCCTTAAAGTAACTCAAGGGACGCTGTTAGTTTTCGAACGACGAAATTGGCCGATGTTGTTAAAACATTGACAGAACCTCAGGTATCAATTAAGCTCTGTTGGCTCAGCTGGCTTGGACACGCTTTACGTCACCCTGGAGATCACCTCATTACAAAATTACTGCTCGCTGAATCCCTAAAGATATGACTTAGAAGACAAGGAGGATAGTCAAAGAACTGGTGGATGCTAGCTAAACAAGATCAAGAACAAGTTGAAGGTTTTCACAAATTCTGGGAGGCATGGAAACAATGCTGGTTTAGCTTGGCCGAAGAATTGGCACAAGACCGACCATCATGAGAGACCATCATTCAGAAGCATTTTTCAGGTGCTATGTGAAGCTGAAACGCCTGATCCTGCTGCATATTCAAGTTTTTAAGAGAAAACTGGGTCAAACGGCTCATAGAAACAAACTGTAAGTATTGAGAGCGATTTTTTCCAAAAGAAATCAAAACTCTAAAAAAACGATGTTTTGACTACAATATATGAAATAACAAATCCATTATGCATGCTGATTCTAAATATACAGACTGTATTAATTTTTGAGCTACTCGGTAAAAACTATTAGCACACAAAAATTGGCACAGATTTTTACCCCCTCCCCCAAAGGGGTGTGATCTTGATGGAAATTGTGCAATAGAATTCAACATGTATGAGCGCCTTCATGCCCATAAACAAATCTTTCCTTAAATTAGGCTCCTCTTTTTATGTATTAGCTTCCTTGTTCAAAACAAACGTGAGATCCCCTTCACTCAGGGAACGATACATGAATGTTTCAAGCCAATGAGGAAAAAACATTTTGGCCCTTTTTTGGTCACAACTTTGAGGGTAGCTCATACCCCCAAATTGAGATTTTATTTTCTGTACATAACAGTCCACTTAGCCAGACTTGCAATTTTTAGGTCGTTCAGAAAAAATAAAGTTTATTGACTTTATTTTAGGGAGCCATTTTCAGGCAAATCAAATATTTTTTTTTTCATCATTTCTCTTTTAATGGATTTTGGCTTCGTTGACATAATGACTTCAAAATGTAAAATTTCTTTCTGGATCCAGTTTTGGGTTTTTCCGCAAGTACTTAGGGATTCCCTATGCCTAGGAACTTGCGGGAGTGTTTTCAAGCCATTTGGCGAAATATTATTTTTTCTTTTATTGCAAATTTTCTCTTTTACTGTACAAAACTAATTTTTTTTTATAATTACGTTCTTCTTGGCCCAGAGACTTACAGTTGAGGCTTTCAAACTGAATAGAGGTAACAGTTCTCTTGTCCCCTAACAACCTTCCCCTCCAAAAACGTTATGAGTTTAACTTACAACTCATTGAGTTAGGGGCAGTGGGGGGTAATTTAATCTCCATATGCATATTCATTGAACTCTTTGACAATTTTGAGAAAAATGACAATCTAAAAATTTGCTTCAATTTCATGGGGGTTAAGGGAAGGGACGAGCAAAAAAGGCATGGCAGGGGGTTTACCTCCTTCCACTTTTTACCTTGAAAAGGGCGCAGGAACTTTCGATTTCCGATCAAACGAGCCAACTGCAAAGTTTTTACGACACCCTCCCCCACAACTTCAATAGGAACAAGGTAGAGACACAGAATAATGCATATGAGACACATGGATCTGCGCCAGGGCAACGCTAGAGCTTAGCCTCTGACAATTTATTGCTGAAGATGGCCAAAATATTTAGAAATCGTTGAAGTTTTTTTTTTATCACAGCCTTGAAAAAATCTTTCTTAAGTTCCTCTCATTAAAGAAAAAAAATGACCGAAACATAAATCTGAATGAGTAAACATTTTAGGATTTTTGAATAAGGAAATTCTATATCCTCAACTAAATTATTTTATTGGATAGAAAATGAATATTCGTAGTTGTTTGTGCCTGTAACGAGCTTCAGTATCGTAATTGCACTTAAAAACCTTACCACCAACACTAGCTTGAACCCTTCTTTTTTATCGGATATAGCAGCTTGAAGCAGAAAATTGAAGGTTTCCGTCGTTGGGTACACCTTAGCTTTTATCATCTCATCAACAATTTGAAAAGCAATATTTATTTCGCCAAGTCGTCCAAACGCTAGAAAAAAAGAAGATTGATGACCTGACCATTATGTCAAATACAAGTTTACATGAAAAGATTTTTCTTTTAATATGGTCCAAAAAAATATCTATGTCTTCTCAAAGGAAAAGTCCCCTCCCATAAAAAATAACGATAAATCACGATCCATTTATTTATAAACAGATGCAAAATAGCCAAGACAAAAAGACGTGGTAAAGCTTTTCCGCAGCCAGAATAAGTCAATCTGACTTCTTCGCTGATTTGACATTTGCTATTCTCATTGCTACAATAGATTGGTGGAAAGTTTCTCTCCTTCAAAGATTAGTCCATATAACCATCCAGAAAGTAAGGCACCTTTACCACACCACTCCCCCACTTTCTTGTAAAAATCCAGCTGTTTGAAAATTGGCAGGGACAAGATTTTGATTAACAATTTTGTTTGGACTAAGGATCCTGATACAGTTATGTGGAGCAAGATAAAGACAAGATATTTGTTTCAAAATGTTCCTACCACAAGCCACGAAGGGCCAAATTCACATTTCAGAATCATGAAACAAAACGAAAAAAAAATCATAAAAAAGGACAACAGCTAAAAACTGACAAAACAATGCCAAAAACAATAATATCAGAATGACAAAACCGTTCATTAGTCAAAAATATTAAGCTGCAAAATGTCAGAAAGTTAAAAGGGTAAAACCTGAAAAAACTAAAAAATAGTGAAATAAAATATACTTTAAAGGGGTTTAAAAGAGAACATATAAAAAGGAGGGAACAAAAGAATAAAACGAACACAAAATTTGGGTATCACCAGTACCGAATAATAAAAAAAAAGAAGAAAACTAACGGTTTATTTTACCAGTAATGAAGAGGACAACGGTTTTTTCATATCTGGAGGTAAAGCAACGGATGGGGGACAAAGTAGGAAAGGGTTCAGAAACAGTATGTTGCATGCGGTGTCTGGGTGGGGAGCGTCTTTTGGGAAAACTTTTCCGCGCGAGGGTTTGTTATTACATTTTTGCAAAACGAAGGCACAACGCTCCTCTCCTGTGCTCAAGTGTTTCCAGCTTAGCCTTTTTTAGAAGGAGCAAGTATGGTACTTTAGCTTCTTTGAAAATTATTCCAAGGGATCTTTTTTGAATGGATTCAATTTTTTCTGATTCATCACGGGAGATGCCAGGATGCCAACCTGGACAAGCATATTCAAGATGCGGCCGGATAAAGAAATTATAGATCCTTGAAGAATGAGAGAAGGGACGTTAAATTTATTCAAGAGCTTAAAGAGAGAAACGGACACGTTAGCTCTATGGACAACATCTTAAACATGGATATCCCATTTTAAATTAAAAGAAATTGTGACCCCAAGTAATTTAAAGGAAAAGACAGAAATATCTAAGGGGATAGCGTTGAGGAAAAGGGGTGTTGTTTTAAGGAAATATATTCGCATTATCATAGATTTAGGAGTTTAATCTGATGTCTAAGTCCGTAACGTCGTCTACTGATATGCACTAGATAAGTCAGGAATCACCTTGACCGGTTGTTCTGTCTCCGGAACTTGCTAAGTGTCGGAAGTAACTTTATCGTTAGGTTTCGACTTGATCGATACCACTCCGCGTGATGAATTTCATTAAGGCAGAACTTTGCAAAAAAGAATCAAGGTAGAACTATATGGAGGAAAAGTTCATAACACTTCTTGAAAAAGACACGGTGTTTTACTCTCAGAAAGCGTCTGACCACTACCCTATTCTGTCATCATATAGAGCTAAAGACCATGAAAATTACAGTAGCCAAATGAACTAAAATGTAAAATTTATAAGCCTTTCGGATAATGACACGGAGCACAATTATTGACAAGTGAGTGTAGCATTAAAGACCTAGATGAACGAGGGAACGAAACCACCGGTTATGAAAGATAGAATTAGTCAGGCAATGTCAAGCGGGAGGACAATGATATGACTGAACATTCATCGCCCTGTGTAGATCATCCTTTTGTGATAGGGTTAGAAATAGGATCTTTGAAAGCTTTTTGGAAGTATGGAAATGTTTTATACAACCTTTAAACATGTCAGCGACGTAAAGTTGAAACTGCATTCCAAATGTTGCACTTACTGTTAGGGTGATAAAATTCAAGGGTACTGAGAAGAGAGTCTAGTCACTAATAAAGAAATATTTTTCAATCTTCGCTCGTGGGTGTCTAAGGAGCCCTCTTAATTGTATAAATAAAAAGATGAGAATTTAGAACGATTATTCAAGTAGCCAAAGACATCATGTTTAGGCTCATATAAAAATTGTAATAATCAACTTCATAAAATTCAGCAGAAATAAAAAGACTATTTTCCAGGAAGGTTTGTGTGAAAATAATGTGTGAAACAACAGTAAGAAAATATGGAGTGTTTTAAATTCGTTCAAAAGCCCGGTTAAAACACCTAGTATGTAAATCTGGATCAGCAGATGAGGATATTTTAGTTGCCTTAATTGACAACAATATCCATGATGGCGCTGTCAGAGCAGAGCCAAAGATCCTGATAAAATTGAGTTTTCTGTTTGAGAATGACGCTCTCGAACAAAAGTGACACTTTATGGCTTGACGCTAATTGGTAAGCCCTAAATATCGCAAAGTCAAGCTTCCTAATTTTCTCATGCATTTCTCAGGCATCTCATCGTAACTTCATCCTTCAAGAGGATATCCCGTTGAAACTAGTGATCAGTGTGTCCAGATCTTAGAAAGTCTTCTTGATGAGAATCTCTCCTTCGGTCTTCATAATTAATCCAATTAAAATAAAGACATTATAATTTTTTAGAATTCTTTGAAAGCTCAGACATATTTTTGCTGCGTCAATTTTAAAAATATCATTTCGTTGTTACAGTCAGTCTTATGTTTTTTTATTGTCCTAAAAGAGGGATACAAACTTTCCTTCCTTTTTGATACCCCTCTCAAGGGTATATGAGATAGCAGGGAGCCCTATCCTTGAAACAAATAGTGCTGTTGAAGTGCTGATTTGAAGTCACATTATATTGCTTTATGTTTCTTCAACTGCACGATGATGCCCCTGTGACCCTCATAACTAGTCCTCTTTTGTCTTTGACCGTTTTTATGCCATTTCTAGACAATTTCTATTAGTTCATTAATTACATATTTATTGATTAGGCGTTTTATTTAATTACTTTATAATTGTTTCTTTTAATAATCCCCAGGAGCTGATGTCCCTTGGCCAAATTGGAAATGTATGTTTCTATTGTTTATAGGATATTGCACTTTGTTCCGGATTGGTATTGGGAAAGCTGTCAATGGCGGATGGCTGCTCGTTATTTTACTCTTTAGCGTGAGAACAGGAATTTTCACATGAAACTGGAACATCTCCAGCTAATTAAAATAAAGTGAGCGCGATTTCACTCCTAAGAGAGGGAGATCGAAAAAAGGCCCATCTATTTACAGGTCAGTCTGACTTTTATCTACTTTTCAACTTTCTTCAGAAGCAATGCCAAAACAAGTGGCTAGTTTTTTTCTGAATTAAAGGGCCTTAAGATTTCGACACTATTTAGTTTTCCTTCGGTCTACCCGAGAGCAATCTTGATTCCCTTTTAACTATTGTGAATAGAGTGCTTTATCTGGGTAAAAATTTTACGTCATTTTGTTCTTGGACATAAAGAAGGCAATAGAATCGATCTTTCACGACATTTTGCTCGGTAACGTCATTCTTATTGGAGTGAGATTTGTAAATTCGTTTAAAATTTATCTTGTAAACAGGGAAATCATAGTTGCGGCGTCAAACACCACCTAGTAAAAAACAAACGCTATCCCATAGTAACCAGAAATTTTAAAACACATTCCGAAATAAAGAGGCAAGTGAGGAAAAATAACCATTTAAAACTGATTCAGTAACGTTAAATATTATTTCGAATAATCAAAATGGTAACTTCATTGCAAAAAAAAATCTATGGGAATTTTGAAAAATAGCCTAAGACCCACCAAAAGTGTATGAATCGAAATGATAACTGTACTATTGGAATTACCATAGCCGAAAACCTCATTTACGAAAATAAGTCCCCCGTCTTGAGCAAAAGTATTCACTATTGGGAGCAGGTCTCAAGGTTCAATAATGCTTTTTATTCCTTAGTCACATAAACGTCTTGGAAATTAGTTTTGACCGCCATCTAGGGCGTTGATGAAATTTTTGCACTCATATTCCTTCGTCTGACCAAAGTTAAGATTTGAATTTTGTTGAGCTGCCGAAGGGTTTGGTGGATGACATTGGATGCTAACAAGCTATAGATTAATGATGAATAATTACTAGCCGAATGGATATGTGCGCTGGATTTAGGATTCTTTGTCTGAGAGGGCGAGGGTTCGAATCCTAGTGCATCCAATTATTTGGTTTGGAACGGGGATCAGTGACGTGACTCTGTAAGCTCAGCCAGAGTCAACCCAGCTCTAAATGGGTACCTGGATACATCTGAGGAAGATAAAAAGGAGGGGTGTGCGATAGCACAGGATGGTTGTCCCCCAACCCCCCATTCAACCGCGTGGCTGAAGGGTCAAGAAACGGAGATCAGCAACGCCAGTAGAGACTGTAAAGTCCAATCCCGTATTCACCTTTACCTTTTTACTATTTTGCAAAAATAGGAATGCTCCTACCTTCTTTCTTAAGCATCCCAGCGACTAGAGGTGAAACTCAGAGACCAAATAATGGCTATGCAAAGTATCTAGATATTAAACACTATACAGTAGCGGCGGACTAGAACACTTGAAGGAATCTGAGAATTGGAAAAAATATAGCTTTTTTTCCTGATCAGATCGTTCTTCTTTTTTACTTTTCACTTATGCTACCACATGCCCGATAATGCTCGCTTACTGGATCGGGACACTCAAATCTCCATATGTACAGCCAATAAAAACATAAAAAGCATTAAAACTCAATAATAAATTTTCCTCAGTTCATTTTCCCAATATAGTTCCAGAATTTTTTACTGCTCGGTTCCTAATTGTAAATATTTGATTTTTCTTAAATCAAGATACTTTTCTGGAATTTTTCTAGAGCAGGGACACGTAACAGTCAAGATTCCTTGACCGTTCCACAACGGAAAGTCTCCCGGGGAAATTTCCCCTTGTGGAAAGTCCCCGGGATATTCCCACGGAATGGAATTTTCTGGTGGGGGGATTTCCACGGAGTGATTTTTTTTGGGGGGGGGGGATTCTCCTGGAAAATACGCCTAGAACCCAAATTATTGAATATGTGAAAGATTGTAATCTGTGGGCAATTTACTATTGAAGTGGATCCAGAAGATCAAAGAGTTACCTTTTTTTTCAAAGAAAACTCGTCGTAGCATAAAACAGCCGTCCAAAGTCATAAATAATTTCCTTAGTTTTCAGTTAGACATGGCAATGTAGCCATCTTTTCGCCAGATTGATTGATGATTTTGAGAAAACATTTAGAGTCTGGAAGTCTACGGTTATTCATTTCCAAATGTCTTGATTCAAAACAGAATGTCATACCGTACTCTGTATAGAGTTATGAAATCCGACGGTTTGAACACAAAACCTGTTTTTTCAGTTTTAACTTTTAGTCGACGAAAAGTCGACTAAATACGTTCATTGCCCCTCATTTTGAAAGAAAAACAAGAAACAAACAGACCTTTTATGATAGAGTGATAAGTCACAAGATTCAGTCTGACATTGTCCTCTTTTAATTTCATCTTGAGATAAAGTGCTTTATTCAAAGCTTCTTCCTTAAAAGGAGAATTCGCACAGGCATTAAATAGTATCGTGTAGGTACAATCACTAGCACCAATACCTCTGTCTCTCATCTAAAATAAATCATAAGTAAGCTCTAAAATTTACCTGCACAATCCAGGGATTAATAGCACAATAGATTTCTTCAAAAGGGAGAGAGAGAGAGAGAGAGAGAGAGAGAGAGAGAGAGAGAGAGAGAGAGAGAGAGAGATATATAGTAGTATATATATATATATATATATATATATATATATATATATATATATATATATATATATATATATATATATATATATATATATATATATATATATTTCAGTTACAGTTTTTTTTAATTTAAAATTAAAAATAAAATAGAACGCTGATAAAGCTTCCAGGAAAAAACGTTACCAATATAAATACGTTCGTAAGAATTAACTGGGTTTTATGTATTTTTACAACACTTGTTTTATCGCTACGTTTTCCTTTTAATGACCATTTTTTGCTCGTTTCATGTTCAATATCACTTTACTTTCATTGAAATGTTTTTTTGAAACCTTTATGAAATTTTATTTCATTTTCCAGCTGAAATGCTCTTATTATATATTAATTTTAGAAATATTTCTAATGCTTTTCCTAGAACAACTATAGTGAAAAATAAGACATTTTTCAGGAAATATTGAATATGCGATCCGAATTTCTCATCCATCATAGCTTTTGCGTAATAATAATTTAAGTTAGCCTCTCGAGGGATCTAGGTATTTAAAAAAAAATAAAGATAAATATTTTAAACTTTTGATAAAATCATTACGTTTATAAATTTACATTAAAAAAATAGTAAAGGTAGAATAATCAAAACAGAAAAAAAAACAACTTGAAAAATCAAAACTATGTGCTAAGGTGTATGGATTGAGTATTCATGAATTATGAACCAATGGACTACAGACTATGCCACTACTTCACTGAAGATAAGACACTTTTCGTGAATTATAAACTTAAAGGCTTCTGCTTTAAGATATGTGCGCTCCCTGTCAGTTTTTTATGTATATGTTAATGTCTAGATAAAACTTTCTATTATATGTCGCGATAATAATATTAGATTTTCTACCAACAGCCCCAGCAATCCCTCAGTACAAACAAAACTTTCTTTTGTAAAATAAGTAACAAATTACATATGCCCAACAGTGCTAACTATATCAGTTCGCACACTCCGTTTCTAAACTCCTTTGGTTAACAGTGCCTATGCTACGTCTTCAACCACCTCTCGAAAGCAGACTATATACTCCGTTTTTGACCCTTTTTGGTCAAGAGTATACATACTCTGTAACCGACCCTTTTGGTCAGAATCGAAGGGGTTTCGATTTCTAAAAAAAGCTTATTTAAGGTTTTTTGAGATGTTGGTAGTTAAAGAATTCTCGGATTGTTGATTAAGAATCTAAGGCTAATATTCCGATATACAACTATGAATAAAAAAACAAGACAAGAAAAAACACACACTAAAAACACACGCATGATCATCACAGTGTATTCGAGGTTGGAGAGAGGAGACATACTCATGGACACTTCTTAGTCCAATAGCATAGAATAAAGTCCTTGTGTCACTTTTAAATATTCTGAGAGGCAACCGGTAAACGAAACACTTGAAATCAATTATTGAATAATCAATTATCAATTTATCACTTCACCCAGCCAGCACTGTTGAGTTGATTATGACCAACTTTATTACGTTGACTATGATAGTTAAGTTCAAAAATGAGTTAAGTTAAGAAAGGAAACATAAATAGCTTTTACTTGGATACGGGTTTATGTTTCAAATAGATTGTCTATTGCCACAAATGCTGCATTGGCAAGTATTTCGATGAACCTTTCTTTAGATACCTTCGGGCGAAGGTATCTAGAAAATATGATCTGGTGAAAATTTTCGAGAATTGATGATGAATTCCAACGTAGAATTGCAAAGTCTTTAGAAAAAATAGGGAGGGGGGTTCAAGCGAACCCCAAAAGTATCCAGCCAACAAATTTTAAGTTTCCCATTGATAAGGTTTTTTGGCATTCTCCATGTCCTCTCCCCCCCTGTGAACGGGGTGTTTTTTTTTTCAAGATATTTCCGAGATACTAGCTACCATTAGCACCATTTTAGCCCATGTAAATTAATTAGATAACTGCGAGAATTGTTCAGAATAGAGTTGGCAAGTCTTGTGGTTTTCCTGCAATATTTTTTCTTACATTTTAAAACTAAAATTCCCCTTTTATTTTTCAAATCACTCACAAGGATAACAATAAGTTACATGTTATTGATGTATAACTATCACTATAATAAATTAAAAAATAGTTAACAGTTTCATGTTTGCTTTCACAGTACCTTCATTACACCAGGGTCATAGTTATGACTTTTCAAACATAAAAACACGTTCCGCATGCCCATACGAAAATATATTGCTTGCACTTTATGCCCACGCTATGCTTTGTTCAAACCTTTAATAGAAAAAAATTACACCATGACTATGGCGCAAATAACGTATCCCACGCGCAAATAAATAAAATGCGCCATTTTCAACTTTGAAGCATAAATTGACTGATTAATAGAGAAAAGATACAACGACAGAAAATACCCAAGCATCCGAAGAAAATACCCAAGGACAGATTATTGTGTATATAGGCTTTTCATACAAAGCTTCTGGCTATTCAAATTTTTCACTTCTGTACCACATGTGTTACGTTCATATAAACAAAGTAGATTTATAATTTATAAATCGTAACATTTATTTTATAGACAAGCGTGGATACAGTTTTGTTCGCATATTACTCAAAACAATACCTTTTCAATAGGTCTTTGAAAATATTCATAAAACAGTTTTTTGAATATCCATAGAACAGGCAGTATCATCAATCGGTCTGTTGTTGTACTGTATTGAGTCTCAACAAAGTGCAAGAAAAACACTGATTACACTTTTTGGGTTTGGAGATTACCAAAAATTAAAAATAACTGTTTAAAAATGCATTTTTTTTCTATTTTCAACCTCCTTCCCCTGGTAACAATTCCCTCACAGCATTCTGCTCATCCCAAAGTTTGGACCTGTATGTACCTATGACAGACATTTTTTTTGCTAGCAGAGCTAGATAGCGTAGTGTTGTTTTTCTTAAGAGATCGACTTGAATTTACACTCTTGTCAGTTTGATTTTTCTTTTGGAACAAGAAAAACTTTGGAACAAGAAAAATCTTTTGGAACAACTTGTCCCTTTCATGAAGAGACAAGTAGTGGGATTAGTAAAAATATTTAAAACAATAAGCACACCTTCATTTTAGAAATCAGGAGAATGAAAAGTTACTCTAGATTATATTCTAGCTCTAGCTACTCCAGCTTCAGGACAGCTCAACACGCTGTTTTGTCTTTTTTGTCTTTTTAAGTTCCCATATTTTTCTTGAAATTAAAAGGCTAAAGCTTTACCTATCCAAAAGAAATTCGTCATGTCATACAAGAGTAAACATAAAAGCAGATAAAAATATAACAGCAGAATAAAAATAATGAAAATTTATACATGCCTTTCTATAAATCTCAAAAACTTTTTCGAAATATCCAGCTTTGGCACAAGATGACATCATTTCATTGTAAATGTACTTATCTGGCTTTTGTTTATCAACTGGCATCTGCTTCTCAAAGACTATCAATGCTTCCTTCAGCTAAAATATGAAAAAAACCTTTAATTTTTGGCTGGACAAATTGTGACCTACAAACTAAATGTATATTCGACAAGTCTGGAGAGGGACAAAAGTTTTCACGATAATTTTTTCAAAACTAAAATAAAAAACTACACAAAAATTATATTTATTTATAAGATAATTATTAACTGAAATATTTATCAAATTACTCAATTACCAAACTATGGTTTTAACCAGTCTAACAAGATCTAGTCTTCGAACTAAAAAGTATTAGAAACTGAGAGTATCTGCAATAGCTTGAGACCGGCTATAGGTTTTAAAAACTTATTAAAGGAATGTAGAGAGGGAATTTAAAACAAATTAGAAGGGCATTATCTCCATCCAGGCTGTCAAAATGGCGTATCTACAATATCTCTGGAGCAGCTCAAGGTATTAAGCTGAAACATTGAAGGAATGTTGAACTAAATTAAAAACACAAATCAAAGTTGTAAAAGTGTTATATTTGTATTTTCTCAGAAATGGCTAAATGTACTAGCCTATGTTGAAACTTTAATGTGGTGTAGAGGGAGATGTTGAACTAAACCAAAACATACTATGGGCATACAAGTTGTTAAAATGGCAAATTTACAATATTTGAGGAAGGGCTAAGAATATTAAGTTGAAACTTTCAGGGTACGTTGAGAAGGGTGTTGAACTAAATTAAAAGACAAAATGTACATCTGAGTTATCAAAATAGCATATCTGGGATATATCGAGGATAGCTATGAGTGTTACATAATAACAAAGGGAGAATGTTTGATCCCGTGTGTCCGTTTAGTTCTAAGTTTTTATAATATTCTTTGGGCCAAGAAAATCACAAATTTCGCTGGGAGTTATGGGAAAGGGCCTGAAATCTGAAAACTGGACAAAAAGGGCAATGCATACAAGGATAAAGAGTTGTCTTTCCCTACAAAATTCAAGACTTCTGTTTATAGCGTTTTGATTCCACGTACACAAAGAAGAGAGGAAGGGGGTGGGAATTACTCTTCAGAGGCAACGCGATAGCGTTGTCTATAGTAAAGGCCATAAAGCTCCAATGTTTTATTATTATATTTTTTTCCCCAGAGGCACTTCATCAGGAAGGGGTCATCGTATAAACTTCAAAAGAGGCTCATTCGATAGGAAATCGGGAGTTCCAGTGCCCTTTTTAAGAGTCAAAACTGATTGGGGGGAAACTAGCCCCCCCCACGCCCATTTTTCCCCAAATACAACCTATAAAAATTTTGAGATAGCCATTTTGTTAAAAATAGTTCAAAGATCATATAAAAAAGAATCCGAGGTCAACAAAACCCCCCATGGCACGGGGGCAGGCGTTGTAAGTTATGCCCTGAGGGCATATATGCTTCTTATAGAAGGGATACTCGTATAAAGTTCAGAGAGGGCTGATTTTATTGAAAATTAAAAGTTCTAGTCCACTTTTTCACAGTCAAAATTGATCAGAGGGCAACTAGCCTCCCCCCCCCCACACCCTTCTTTCCTCAAACCCATCCAATAAAAGTTTTTAAATATCCATTTTGTTAAAAATAGTTTAAACATCAGACAATAGAAACTTCGGGGTCGATACAATCCCCCCCCCCGGGGGCAGCCGGTGTAAGTTATGCCCTTGGGGCATATGTGGTTCTTATAGAAGAGATGATCCTATAAACCTCAGAAAGGGCTCATTTGATTGGAAATTGAAAGTTCTAGTTCACTTTTAAAGAGTCAAAAGAGATCAAAAGACATTTGGCCCACCTAAACCCTTTTTTCACCAAAACCCATTCGATGAAAATTTTGAGATAGCCATTTGGTGAAAAATAGTTAAAACATCAGATAATAAAAACTCCGGGGTCGACTCAAACTTTCAGAGCCCGGGGTAAGTGTTTTAGGTTATGCCCCGGGGGCATATACGGCTTTTATGTAGGGAGAGGTTGTATAAACCTCAGAGGTATCTTATTTGATTTGAAACTCAAAGCTCTAGTTGACTTTTTGTGATTCAAAAGGGATCAGAGGGCACCTACCCCCCCTCCCCCCACACACACCTCTTTTCCCCAAATTCATCCAACCAAAATTTTGAGATTGTCAGTGTGTTTGAAATAGTCCAACGACCAGATAAGAAAAACTTTGGGGTCAACATACCCCCCGCCTCCTAGAGCCCGGGGAAGGGTTATAACTTATACCCTGGAGACATATACAATTTTTATAGAAGTGGTCGTATAAACCTCGGATGCGACTCAAGTGATTAGTAATTGAAAATTATAATTCCCTTTTTAAGAGTCAAAAGTGATCCGATTGCAACTAGCCCCCCCCCCGCCCACCCTCTTTTCCCCCAATGCGTCCGGTTGACTTTTTTTGCATACCCATTTGGTTAACAATAGACCAGTCGTATCACTGTAGGTTTGACACAGTAGGTTTTAGAATTTTACAGTGAAAGAAGGGGGCAAAACCCAAACTCTTGTTTGTGGTGATTTTTGTTCCTTTGAATCATGGTCTGCATGTTCAGTTTAATTTTTACTCGATATAAGATTTGTTTGTTCATTTACACTAGTACCAACTGTATGTTTGTTCGTTATAATTGTTCGTTTGATATATCTTCGTTTGGAACCTCATTTATACTTTAATAGCAATTTCTGGTAATTTATTCATTTACATTAGTACTTGTATGTTTTTTTTTATATGATCGTTTATTTAATTTCTGTTCGTTTTGGGTGTCGTTTATTCTTTAACAGTAATATCTTGTCATTTCTAGTTTGAATTTTAACAGGTATTTGTTTCTGCTGATATTAAGTTTAATATGGTCTTTACTTTTCTTTGAAAAACTTCTTTTTCGGAAAGTTTTCTTAAATTAATCTCCCACCCTTTCCCATAAAATTCCAATGCTAAAAAAAAAGAAGTTTGAAAAAAAAAATAATTAACTTTTCCATAGTTTTAGGTAACATACCAAAAGTTATCCGTCTCATGATATTTCTACAATTCAGAAAAAAAACGAACTGCCTCCCCTCAAAACCAGAAATCTCAGCTAGCAACCTAAAGATTTAGGGAATTTTATATTTCTTTTTTTTTTGAATTATTTAAGTTACAAAAACATTTTTTCCGGAGTAATCAGTTACTAAAATTGGTCAAAAAATAGTAAGGAGAATCTCATTCAAACAAATAGGATTCTTCACCACTTAAGTCAAAATTTAAAGTCGAATTACAATCCTTAAAAGTTTGAACAGATTCTGATTCCTACAGGAAAAAAAAAGTAAAAATATTTATGCTGATTGAAGATATAACATTTTTAGCCACTCCTTTCTCCCCATATAAAATGTAAATCCTCCTACCCCTCTTTCTTTTCGTCTCTTACACTACCTGAAAGTTCCAACAACATCCCTCTAGCCATTCCCTAAACACTACAGATATGACATTTTAGAATCCTCAATGGACACAATATCTTTTGATTTAGTTCTACTCTCTCCCCCAAGTCATAGTCCAACGTCCACTATGCCAGCCAGAATTTTCTGAAATTTTCAGCTTAATATTCTTAGTCATTCCCAAGAAAAGATAGATACATCATTTTGATAACCTGGAAATAAGTAGTGTTTTTCGATTATCTAACTATTTGAAACTGCTTAGATTATAAGTCTCATAGGAAATTTTGATTCAATAAGGTTTAGGTTGGCCATGGATCAAAATTGCTCAGCTCTTTTGCCCTCCTTCCAAAACAGAATTCAAAGTCCCCTTGCTCCATCCTTCTCTTTGTTTCCCCAACAGTACATGGAAGTTTCAATTACATCCTCTAATCTTTCCAAAATATTGCTGATGTGATACGTTGATAACCTGAAATGCATATAGTGCCTTTGGATTTATTTCTACCATGTATCCCAAGGCATAGTTCAATGTCCACTAATCTCCCCTAACCCTTTCTGAAGGTTTCAGTTGATACCCTAAGCCGTTCTTAAGGTATTGCACATGTCACTTTGATAACCTGGCAATAGATTGTGTCCTTTGATTTACCTCACTTCTTAGCTATGCATAGATTAAGAGTCCCATATGATCTAATAGTGCATAAAATTTCAGTGGCTAATAGATAATAAAAAACTGTCGAGTCCTCTACCCTCCCACTAACACACAATTTTAAGTCCCCTTTATTCAACCTCCCTTTCCCTTCCCCGATATTAAGTGAAAGCGTCAATTATCTCCCAATATGTTATTCAGATAACCGAGGTACAAATAGTGTTGTTCAATCAACTTTTTCCCTCCTAACTCAAAACTTAAGAACCCCTTGACCTCCTTAATACTCCCTGAAAGTTTTAGCTTGATACCCCATGCCAGGTAGAGATAGAATCATTTGTGAATTCCAGATTATACCCCAAGCAATTCTGGGAATCTTGCCAAAGCGAATGATCTCTAAGAACAATTAGATGATTGGACAACCAAAACCAAATTTAAATGTCTTTTCTGCTATAATGTATCAGTGAGCAATGGAAAGTTTACAAAATTTAGGATCTTTGTCCTTGGGGTCGTGGGGGGGGGGAGAGTGATCCAAACCTTAGAGAAATGCTTATTAGAATTTTTAACGTTTTGGAGCAAAATTACAATATCAAAATTTTGATTCAATATCATTATTTGGCAGTTATTAGGACAGGGGAGTAGGCAAGGGTGGGGGAAGAAGGCAGGTTAACCTCCACTCAATTTTAGCTCCTGAAAAGTGCATCAGAGCCTAGAACTTCCAATCACAGGAGCCCCCTCCCAAGTTTCTAAAATCACCCCATAAGCACAAAGCAGCCAGTGGATATTTTTTAAGTCCATTCTAGCTATTTGTTGGGCCTTGTTATGGGGAAACAACATTTTTTTTCTATATTTTCTTCTACATTCCAGCCCCCTTTGCCCAAACACTTAATGACATAATATTCGAGCTAATCAGAAATTTGTTTGGCCCTCATTCAGAGCATTTTCAAGCCCCCACCCCACTACAAAACATCTTATACTTTTGCCCCAGAGAATGATCCCTGAAAGGTTAAAGCCAATCCGTATCTAGTATCAAATATGATCCCATTCTTGCGTTATAAAACCTGTGTGTATAAAACTGGCAGTTAACAATTTTTTTTTTTCAATTATAGAACCCATGCTCCCAGGGGCTTTGGGTGTTATGCCATTCTTGAAGCCATATCTATTTGAGCTTTTGATCATTTTGAATAAAATAACTATCTCGAAAATTTGACAAGATGCCTTGACGGCTACAAGAGGGGGGGGGGTCTAAAATAAGCACAGGAGGGAAGGGGTATGGTCAATTACTCTCAACTCTTAAAAGCGCACTATAACCTTTGATTCCATTCAAATGAAGCCTTCCAAAGTTTCTACAACCACCCCTTCAATACAAAGTGGCCATATAAAAAACAAACTATAAATTGCCGGCATATAGGCCTACCTCCTTACATAGGCAGTGCTACCTCTGATGAGAAGCAAATTTGGTTTCAAATTCCATTTTTTCCTCAATATCTCAACATTTTTACAGCTTTTTAGACCTGGTACCACCACCCTGTTTTTCAAGGGTTTTACTGTTCCCTCCATCAATTTCTGGTTTTTTGTCTACTTTACACCCTACCCCTCCCCAAAAATACTAATGTATAAATATATAAATCCCAATCCATTGTAAAATGATTGGATCCAAAGATTTGGTAGCACTTGTTTAAGTTTTTAGACAGTATTTATTACAATTGATATACATAAAAAAATTATTTGTACGAGTATATTACTTCAAAGATATAAGAATATAATTAGAAAACATACCTTTCCTGCATTAAGAAGATCACGAATTTCCAATAAAAATTGTCCTTGTGTTTTTTGTTCAAGTGGAATAAAATTCTCTTCATATTCACTTAGTTTCTGTTCACTCTCTGAATCAGGCCTATTATCAATTTCGTAAAACTTTGAAGGTGCAAGAGAACCAAATGTGTCAGCATCATTGAGGTCATCACTAAGAATGTCGCTAAAACTATGGCCTGATAAAGTTTTAGCTGTAGAATTCTCAGAAGCTAGAGCTCTGAAGGTCCCATAAATAATATCTACCTTTTGTTTTCCATCCAACCTGATACAATGAATCTGAAAAAACACAAATATACCATACTATACTTCAAATTAGGATTTATTCAGTGGGTTAAATTTGGGACGGGGGAAGGCAGGGGGAGGGTCTGTCCCCTTAGATTATTTGCCCTCCCTCTCCTTATATTTTAAAAATACCTTTTTTGAGACACGTTCATTTAAAAATTTGGCATTATGAGCTAATTGTTGACGAGAACTAAGCACAAAAAACAATGTCAAATCCATAAAATTATCAAACTTATGCATATAGCCTAGTGCAGGAGCTGGCAACATATGGATTGCAAGCTGCATGTGTTTTTTTTTACTAGTAAAATGCAACTCTTGATAAACTCTTCGTTATTCTGATTGTGCATGTTCTCCAATCAAAACACGCTGCCAAAAAAAAAAAAAAAATCATAATCTTTTGCTTACAATCCTATCAGAACGAATAATTGAAAATTGGAGGTGCTCTACACAGTTCATATTTACATTTCCTCCCCCAATGTATTTTTAAGTTTTGTTATTATTTATTTCCAAGAAAATCTGGTGTCCGATCTGTGACCAGTAGGCCTGATACTAAACATGTTTGATTGAGAAATGAAGTGGGACTGTCAGGTGTCGCATTTTTGCTTCTGCAGTAAGAAATTTTATTTACTAGTAATGTTATTGACTGCTAACTATTTGGTGTTAGGTTGAAAATAAATGGATTTGGGTTTAATATTTGCTTCTTTTTTTTACAAAAGGTGTTGAACACACATGTTAATGATTTTCATAATTTTTGTTCGCCAGGTCTAGATCAGATTAGGCTGGGAACAGTTAAATTACTGATAATTTATTAGTCTTATCAGATAAGAAAGTTGGGGTTACAAGGGTAAAAAAAACAAATGTTTTTTAGATAACAGTTTAAACCCTAATAGCACTCTTCGTTAGATTTTTACAGTTGTAAAAGGGAATTTGGCTCTTTGAGCTAAAAAGAGTGCTCATCACTGGTCTAAAGCTACATTTGGCTATCTTAGGGGTTAAAATTAGTGGAGGTTGAGAAGAATTTTGACTAAATCAATTTTTCATATTTAAAAGGAAAAGTGAATACAAAATCTAAGAGTATGTTTGTTTTTTCCAAGGCTATCTGATTTCTGGCCTATACATATTAAGTGTAGTTATTATATCTGAAGCAATTGTTGTTGTCACAGTTGTTTCCCAGTGACATATCTCTAATGGGCCAGATATAGCTATACATGAAAGATAAGTTTTAGAACACACACAGTGAGACAGATAGGATGTTCACAAAAGTATGCTGTGTATTTTTTTTTTTGATTTTTTTAAATTGATGTCATGAAACAAATCAAAACTGAACATGAAAGATAAGGGTAAATTCAAACAATCAGCCTATTTTTGTATATAGCCTAGGGCTACAGTATGGGTTTACTAGGGGTGTGGGAGGAGGAGCTGAGATATAATTGAAAAGGCAACGATTTTGAAAGAATATTCAATGGAGGAGGAAAATCTGATGGTGTGTTTCTTTAATAAATTTTTAGTCTTCTTGATTAATTTGCTTGCAGAAACATAATCAACACCATAACCTAATATGTTTTTTAATTTTGTTCTAGATAAACTATTTGCTAACCTTGAAAAAGGCATGTCAACCCTATCTGTGGGGGGCAGATATAACCATTGGCCATACAAAACAGTTTGCTGATTTGCTTTTCTTTTTTTTAATTGGCTTTATGAATGATTAATTTAGAAAACTTTCCACAAAAAAGTGTTTCGAAGAAAAGTAAAAAGCTCCATTAAGCCAAGGATGAGCAAAAATAAAAGTAAATAAATGAAACCCAAAACGAAAAGAAATTACAATAAATAGACAAGCCAAACTCAAAACGAGCAAAAATTAACACTAGTAGGGCAGATAAACCCAATACCTTCTAAAGTTCAGAACACAATTTGCGAAAGAATAAAAAAAAAAAAAAAAAAAAAAAAAAAAAAAAAAAAAAGCGCTTTTTCTAAACCAGAAGGCTTAATTTAAAGATTTTTGGTTTGAAAAGGGTTTCAGTATATAGACAAAATACCTACGAATCTAACTGTTTGATTAGAAGCTTGAAGTTTATCAGAAAAGGGTACAAAAATCCGATTTTCTTAAATTGGAGCGTTTTCGCCTACCAATTCGACAGACCAAATAAGTTACCTGTTTTCGACATAAGTTGGAACCCTATTCGACACATGTCAAAATACTTGGGGAATACTTGTGGGCGGATCCTGGTGGATTCGACATGCCTGTTCTTTTTACTTTATTTCATCGTTTCTCTTCAATTTTTTAAAATGAGTAAATGTATAAAATACTATTCAGATAGTGGAAGCAAAAACTATAAAATTGCCTAAGTTTAGGGACGAAATTGGATAATCATATGGAGTTAAATCGTGTGACCAAGGTCTCTATAATATGTTGTTTGATATAATAGTGTAACATAGGTCTCTTTATAAACACTACCTGGAATGGCTCACTTTGTCTCAGCTTTAACGGCCCAGCAAAGATTTCTTTGTTGTTCACAGTTAAAGTGTTGTCAGCATTTGGCCATTTCAAAGCTAATCTAACACTTTAATCCACTTTAAAAAATCTTAGTTTTGACTATCCTTGGTCTGAAAAGTCCAGAATTCTTGAAATACGGATGTCCTACTTAATATCATTAAAAGTTTGTGACACCGAGGAGTGTAACATGTTTCATTAGGATTTTGGGTGAGAAAGCAATTTCACGCTAATTAGGGAGGGGTTCAGAGATAATATTTTGTATTTTGCAGATTGGGATCTATTTGAAAGAAAACAGGTAAATTTTTAGTTGGCCAAATAATTTAGCTTGGATGAAAGTGAAAACATCATTTGTTGCCTTTTTTTATGCTCTTTCATAATTCAATAATTGCTTCTGGGGCTAATTGCATCTTGAGCCCTTAAAGGGCTCTGAAGGTATTTTATATGAATTATGAGAGAGAATAAAAAAACATCAAATGATGTTTTCGCTTTCATCCTAGCTAAATTATATGGCCCACTGCAAATTTACCATGAATTTTACAACCACCCTCATCCCCCTAATATGAAAATACATACCCTGGATTGGGATATACCCTGAATTATCGACGGCCAAGTTTCGAATCGCAAAATTCAGCACTATTTTTGTCAACGGTATTTGAAAAACTTGAAACGATAGAAAAACGGTTTATATTTTAATTGCCAAATAAATGAGGTTTGAATTGTTATAAATAAGTATCTTTGGAATATATTATTCTTGAACAACTTGTATATAAACTATTTATATGTTTTTAACCACTTTTCAATAACTTAACTAGTGTTGATAACTTCTTTGTGTGGTTACAGAAATAAAATACCTTTGGGGCCCCTCTAAGGGCTCAAGATGCAACTAGCCCAAGAAGTGATTATTGAATTATGAAAAAGAAAAAAAACATCAAATGATGTTTTCACTTTCATCCTAGCTAAATTATAAGGCCAATCAGAAATTTACCGGAAAACATGTATCAAATTTACTAAGAGAGGGTGTACTTCAAATTTATTCAGTGATAAATGAATTAGGGTATTGTGATCAACTGAGTCAAATGCTTAAAAATATGAACATAGTTCCTCAGATGATGAAAAATCTAGCATCTAGCATAAAATCAATAAAACTACGATAACAAAAACAACTTTTTTTAATGTTTTTCTTATGTTAAATATTATTACAAATAATAATCATCAAAACCTCTCGTTGTTGAGAAAGTACCCGTAAATTTGACAACAATGTTTTTGTCAGAGGACCCTTGAATTTCGACACCAATTGTTTCTCATCTGTTTTACATGGTCAGCGAAGTTTCGACAGAGTCACCTATATTTTCACAGGGCCTGTTGCTGTCTGTCGAAAATTTCGATAAGGTTACTAATAGATATTTCAAAAGAAAAGAACCTCATAATAGAAGCCAATACCTACATTTGAATTTAGCTGAAGGAACATTTTTAGTCGGTCTGGTATTCCACTATATCAGACAAGAATTTTCGACACTTGGAACATTATTTCGTCAATATAATATTAGCTGCCATTTTAACTTAATTTTATAAAGAAAAAGCCAATATGGTTACATTTTAGAGAAGATCAGATGCATCTTGATGCATTGGTGCTGATTCAAAATTTTTTTTTTGCCAAAAAATAGCCAAGTAATGACAGTACCCCAGGGGTAGGATGCATGAAATTAGGTTATATAGAATTTGTTTACTCAGGCAGGAAGGATGGGGTACATAGACAGGGAGTAGGGCTCATGATGAATAAGGAAGCTGCTAAGTCTTGTTCAGGCTGGGAAGGTATTAATAATATCATACTAATTGCTCATTTTATGACTAAAAAGTTCAAGGTATCAGTTAGAGTAGTATACGCCCCTGGAAAACCAACTGACGGAGATACTAGTGACTCAGATGAATTTTACTTACAGTTACAAGAGCAAATAGACAGGGTCCCAGGTAGAAATATGATGTTATTAATGGGAGATTTTAACGCCCAGTTTGGTAGAAATAGGGATAGATGGTATCCCAGCATAGGTAAATTTGGTGTAGGAAAAGAAAATAGTAATGGATACAGACTTTTGCAATTTTGTAGACATAACAATCTAGTTAACCAATACGGTGTTTGGTCATAAAATGGCTCATAAGTTAACATGGTATTCACGTGATGGTAAGACAGCAAACCTTATTGATTATGTTATAGTAAACCGAAGACTGGCAGAATCAATACAAGATACTTATGTATATAGGAGTGCCGTTATTGATGCTAAAAGTAAACATCACCATCTAGTAGTGTCTAGGGTTAATATAAAGCTTAAAGTTCAGACGCGTTACTATCTTCCGGGAAGCTATGATGTTAGTAGGCACCAGGTTGAGAATTTGGGAGAAAGCTTCCAGGAATAGTTGAATACGAAGCTTGAGATTTCAAAATTTGATAATGTGGAAGATGGTTAGAATAATTTTAAAAAAATAACTTGTGAAGTTGCCGAAGGTGTATTAGGGAAGAAAGCTAGAACTGCAGCTAAGAATATTAGTGAAAAAGCTTTACGTTTAATAGAAAGGAGAAAGGACTTGTACAAGAATTATCTGAGTGATAGATCGTATGAAAACAAAAGAAATGTAAAGAAAGGGGAGAAAGCATTAAAATATGAACTAAGGGGGTGTGAAGTGGAGGCCAGGGATAAAATTGCCGAGGATCTGGAAGATGCAGCTAGACGGCATAATAGTAAAATATTGTCCTGGCACGTTAACAAATTGAGAGGGAGTAGTCAATCCGGACCTGGATTTCTCTACCTGGAGCAGTCACTTCTCAACGCTTCTGAATGCCGAGGCAGTTGCTCATCCCGACCCTGATCTGATTCAAGCAGCCATGACCACACCCGAGGCTACTTCTGACCTCGTTTCTCAACCATTTACCACATCTGAGATCCAAAATGCTATAAAACGGTTAAACAATAATCGAGCCCCCGGCGTCTGTGGTATTTCTGCAGAACTCCTCAAGTATGGGGGTGCAGCGATGATTCTGTGGCTCCAGCTAATCTTCTCAGCTGTATGGACGACGGAAAGCGTATCAAACGACTGGCGTGCTGGCATCATATTGCCGCTCTGGAAACGTAAGGGCAGCCGTCAAATCTGCTCCAACTATCGTGGGATCACGCTTCTCTCCGTTCCTGGTAAACTCTTCACCATGTCACTCCTGGACAGGTGTTCCACCTTTTTGCGTAGAAAGAGAAGATTCTAGCAAGCCGGGTTCATTCCCGGCAGGTCGACGAAGGAGCAAATGTTTACTATGCGCCAGTTGATCGAGAAGAGTCAAGTTAAGGAAGTCAATCAATGCGGATTTGGCCCAGTTAAACATAGATATGGGGTCGCAATTAGCGATAAGTAAAAAACTAAAGGGAGATAGAGTTGCAGGAAAAAATATAGAGGAAAATGAAAAAGTTTTTGATACCTTGGATGTGAAGGAAGATTTGTTTTGTGAGGAGGAATTAGCAACAGTACTAAAAGGATTAAAGAATAATAATGCTCCAGGTGCTGATAGGGTGGTAAATGAGTTTCTTAAATATGGGGGTTCTAAGGTTAGAAAATAGTTAATGAAGGTTGTGAATATGATTTTGAAATAGGAGAAATACCTAGCAATTTTAGTAAAACCTTAACTAAACAACTGTACAAGAAAGGTAATAAAAGTGAGTGTGGTAATTATCGAGACATTAGTCTGGTCTCTGTAGGTAGTAAATTACTTAGTAATATGATACTTTTTAGACTGAGAGATGCCGTAGACGAAGTTTTAAGAGAAAAGCAGTGCGGTTTTATAAAAGGTAGAGGATGTGTCGACCAAATTTTCACTCTCAGGCTAATAATTGAGAAGTGCCTGAGTTTTCGAACACCTTGAGTGCTCAGTTTTATAGATTACGAGTAAGCGTTCGATTCTGTTGATAGAAGAGCTTTGACAAATGTTATATCCTGGTATGGTATACCAGACAACTAAATTAAAGTCATTAGTTCTATGTACGAGAATAACACTGCTGGGGTTAAGGCAGGAAAGGAGGCTAGCAGCTGGTTTTGTATCAAATCAGGAGTTAAGCGGGGTTGTGTTCTATCCCCCTTTATATGGATTATTTTGATGGACTTTGTTTTAAGGAGCACAGGAAAGGCAATGGGAGACCACGGAATCAAATGGGGAGGAAAAAGGCTCCCGGACTTGGATTGTGCTGATAATTTAAGCATCCTAGATGAAAGTGTGAGCAAAATGAATGAAGTTTTAGAGGTTTTGCGAGTTCAGGGTGCTAGAATAGGTTTGAAAATTAATGTGAGTAAGACTAAGTCACTAACGCTGGGAATATGTGAAGATGGAAAAGTGACGTTGGGTAATGTAAAGATTGATCAGGTGGGCAGGTTCACTTACCATGGTAGTATTATGAGCAAACATGGTGGGAGCAGTGAAGATGTTAAAAATAGACTAGCCAACGCTCAGGGTGTTTTTTTTTCACAGTTAAAAAAAAGTTTGGAAGAATATGAAGATAAGTCTGCAAACCAAGATTACAATATTAAAAGCTACAGTGATGACAGTGTTCAAATATGGCTCTGAAGCATGGACGCTACGAAAAGCGGATGAAGATTTGCTAGATGTTTTCCAGAGAAATTGCTTAAGGATTTTTCTGGGTACCCGGCTGACTGACCGTATTTCAAACAATAGGCTATACGAAAAATGTGGTTCAATACCGCTCTCTAGGGATATAATGAAAGAAAGGTTGAGGTGGCTAGGGCACGTTATGCGGATGAAGGATGACAGATTGCCGAAGATTGTTCTTTTCGGCCAACCATCTAGGGCTAAACGGAAAGCAGGTCGTCCCCGTCTGGGGTGGGAGGACTTCATAAAGAAAGATTTAAAGTAAAAGGGAACTTCGTGGGCGGGTGTATAAAAGGAGGCTTAGAACAGATTGGGGTGGAGGAGCAGCGTGCATAGCTGTGTTGGCCTCAGGCGGCTTGGTGCTGCGGTGAGTTGTTGTTAGTAGTAGTAGTAGTAATGACAGTTTGAACATTACATATCTAAAAAATTGTCGGGAGCTCTTTTTGTGTCGAAAAAAGGAAACCGATTGAATTGAATATTCTTTTCGTTTCTGTATGTATTGGATAGTGTCCACGTTTCGCATTGTCAAAATATAACGAACGCTTCAAGGGATGGTTCTCCAAGTCACCACTAAGCAGAGTTATCCTGTTTTGAAGGAAAATTTCGACAGTGGTTCCAAAATTGTAAAGGCATCGGTGCCTTTACCCTATTTTTTTTTCAGTAAGCAGCAAATTGTGTTCTGGTTTTGAGAAGTTGCTCGTTTTGAGTTTGACTTGGCTATATTGTCCCTAATTAAAAAAAAAACATCTCCACAAAATAAGTTTTTCAAAGAAAAGTAAAGGACTCCATTAAACAAAAATGAGCAATAATAAAATCAAATAATCTACCAAGCGTGAAACTACCACAAATTAGCATCGATAAATAAATGAAACCCAAAACCAACAGAAATTACAATAAATAACCGAGTCAAACTTAAAACGCGCAGAAATTAACATGAGTTGGGCGTAAAACTCCTATGACTTCCCAAGGCCAGAACATAGTTTTCACTTTACTGAAAAAAAAATTTTTTTTTACTTTTACAACTTTAATAAATCAAATAATATTAACATTTTGATTACTAAATATCAGTATATGTATATTAAACTGACAATGCACATTCATTTGTATTTTCTACAGTAAAGTGCAAATTATGTTCTGGCATTGGGAAGGCATAAGGGTTTTGAGCCCAACTTATGTTAATTTCTGCTCGTTTTGAGTTTGACTCGGTTATTTATTGCAATTTCTGTTCGTTTTGAGTTTCATTTACCCACACATCGTGTTATTATACCCACATTATTTGTAATATACCCACATGTGGGTATATTACATTATACCCACATCGATCTTAATATTAAAATGTCAGGCCTTCAAGTTACTTTCGACTATTAAAAACGGCACTAGGTCTTTCGATTTCCAATCGAATGAGCCCTTTTTGACTTTCTACGATAACACTGTCTATAAACACCTTATATGCACCCAGCATAAATTACAACCCTTACCCTAAGGACTGTTAGGGTGGTTGTCATCCTCTAAGACTTAATTTCCAGAACTTTCAACTATGTTAACAAAATGGCTATCTTAAAATTTTAATTGGATGTGTTTGGGGAAATGGTGGACGTGAAAGGGGCGTTAGTCGCTCTCCAATCACTTTCAACTATTAAAAAAGGCACTAGCCCTTTCAATTTCAAATCAAATGAGCCCTTTTGAAGTTTCTACGACAACGCTTTCAATGAAAACCTTATATGACCCCAGGAAATAACTTAAAACTCTTGCCCTGGGGGCTGAGGGGGGGGTTGTCATCCTCAAAGACCTAATTTCCAGAACTGTCTACTACGTTGAACAAAATGGTTATCTGAAAATTTTGATTGGATATATTTGGGGGAATGGTGGGTGTGAGAGGGGGATCAGTTCCGTAGGTGATCATACTTTGGTGGTAACGAACTGTAAGTAAGAAGCGACCCGGCTCAATAGTAACCCAACTCTAGAAAACGGGTTTTTGATACCAATAGATACATCAAAAGAATCAGATTTCAATGCTGAATTCAAATATATAACTTTCATCAAGTCCAACCTATTAAAAGTTACGCGCCTGAGAAAATTTGGCTGATTTTTGGAAAAAGGAGGAAAGACCCCCTAAAAGTTATAGAACCTTAATGAAAATCAAACCATCATATTCAGCGTATCAGAGAACACTACTGTAGAGGTTTCAAGCTCCTATCTACAAAAATGTGGAATTTTGCATTTTTTGCCAGAAGAAAGATCACGGATGCGTGTCTATTTGTTTTTTTTTTCTGTTTTTCCCAGGGGTGATCGTATCGATTCAGTGGTCCTAAAATATCTTGGGATGACTCATTGGAACGGAAATTAAAAGTTCTAGTGCCCTTTTTAAGTAACCAAAAAAAAACGGAGGGCAACTAGGCCCCCTCCCACGCTGATTCTTTTCCCCAAAGTCACCTGATCAAAATTTTGAGATAGCAATTTTGTTCAGCATGGTTGAAAATATGATAACTAATGTCCTTTAGGATGACTTAATCCCCCAAAGTCCCCAGGGGGAGCGCTGAAAGTTATGAACTTTACCCAATGTTAACATATAGTATTGGTTATTAGGAAGTATACAGACGTTTTCATGTTTTTTTCCCTGGTAGTAGGGGGGTGGGTGGGTCGGGGGCTATGTGGGAAGATCTTTCCATGAAGGAAGTTTTCATGGGGGAAGGGACTTTTTTATGAAGGGGGCACCGGATTTCCCAGCATTATTTAAAAAAAGATAAGAAATTAAATATCAACAAAAACAAATTTTCCAACTGAAAATAAGGAGTAACATTAAAACTTAAAACAAACAGAAAATATTACGTGTCTGATTGGGTTCATCCTCTAGTCAGTACCTCGCTCTTTAAGCCAAAGATTTTTTAGTACTTTCATAAGAGCTATTTATTCTAAATAACAGCCTTTGTGATTAAGGGTCATTTTTAAAGAATTGGAACAATATTCGAACTTTAGCTTAAAGAGCGAGGTAATTACTAGGGGACCAGCCCCCCAATAGACGTATCAAAATATATGAATAAAGAAGTTCGTTACGTAAGTTAGTTCGTAAGTTACTTATATTTATTACTAGTATTTTTTATTACGTATTTTTTTCGAGAAACCCATTTAACCAAATGAAAGTAAAATTAATATGTAAATTTTGTTTTAATTATTCATTTCGGTGAGCAAATATCAAAACCTGTATCAATTCAAAAATGTTCAAAAATTAAATAAAAAAAACAAGCTTTCTAAACTGAAAGCAAAGAACGACTTTAAAAATTAAAACGAACAGAAATTATTCCGTATATGAAAGGGGCTGTCCCCTCTTCGACGCCACGCTCTTTACGCTAAAGTTTGACTTTCTAACAACCCTTATTTTTTTTTAAACAATAAAAAACTTTAGCGTAAAGAGAGAGGCGTTCAAACTTGTTTTTTTTTCTATAAGAATCCATAGTATGCTATTGCTATTTGTAAGTTGGAGAAACTTTATCAACAGTTGATAATCCTGACACAAACAGTATTTTTAATTTAATTGTATAGCTTCTGAAGTTGACCTGAAAAATAAAACTTAATGTCACTCCCAAAAGATTCTATGTATTCTCTTTGACAACCTATACATTGAACCTTATATGCTCGGGGGCATAACTTACAACCCTTGTACCTGGGCTCTGGAGGGTTGTGTCCACCTTGAAGCCAGGGTTATATGCTCTTTGGACTACTGTCAACTAAATGGCTATCTCACAATTTTGATTGGATACGTTTGGGGAAAACAGGTCATCAGGGACGGGGGGGGGACTAGTTGCCCTACATCAATTTTGACTTTTAAAAAGAAACTAGAACATAAAATTTCCAATCCAATGAGCTTCTTCTAAAGTTCAAACAACCACACCTACCATAAAAAGCTTATACGCCCGCGGGATATAACCTACAACGCTGGCCCCCAGATTCTGGGGGGTTGTGACAATCCCAGAGGCATTCTATGTGATCTTTGGACTGCTTTGGAACAAACGGCTATCTCAAAATATCAGTAATATAGCACATCAAAAAATATAAATTTCTTAATATAATAGCTTAATAGCTATCATAGCTACAATAGCCTATATAATTATCAGTTATTAATCTTATTTCAGAACAAACTTTTCTTGTCTTGTGTTTTTTTAAACAAAAATATCTGTTTTCAAAATGTTTTAACTTTAATAAATAAAAATTACTAAAACTTAAAGGAATATAAATCAGTATATGTATACTAAACTGACAATCCACAGCCATTTTTTTCTGTAAAGTGTAAATTGTGTTCTGGTCTTGAGAAGGTATGGGGGTTGTCAAAGACATAATTTCAAGACCTTTCAACTACGCTAGTAGTAATCGCCCAATTCGTTGAAAATATACATGTACTTACACAAGCCTGAGGCATGAATATACAGTGTAGTCTAACCGGTACATTGGCTTGTCAGGGTCAGTCACCTATTAATACGAACGATACTTGGCCTAGCAGACGGGTTTTTATGAGGTAACACGCTCTATATATTGAAAATATACATGTACTTACACAAGCCTGAGGCATGAATATACAGTGTAGTTTAACCGGTACATTGACTTACCATGGGTCGGTCACCTATTACTACGAACGGTACTTGCCTTAGCAGACGGGTTTCTGCAAAGTGTTATGGGCTTCCTTGAAAAAATACCAGTTTAAAAAAATAAAATAAACATGTATCCATGATCTTTCTTCTGGCAAAAAAAAAAAAAAATTCCAATCAAAAAAGGTCAAACGTGTTAATAACATGTAAGTTATAGCTATCTGATAACTCGTTCAGTATCGCATCTATTATTAGCGGTATCAATGGTATTTCATTTGCGTAAAGCTATCTCGATTTGCCAAAACTTTTATCGTTCGCATAAAACTAACTCAATTTGCAAAAATTGTATTCCATTTGCGTAACTCTGCTCTAGAATGACATTGTGACTTGACCTAGCTTTACCTCTCCGATGTGGTCTGTATAATACACAAGTAACGTTTGAAAAGTATTGTCAATTTAAAATTGGATCTAACGTTCCCTTGGTTCCCCCTTTTCTGCGGGGCTGGGGAGGGTTGGAGTGGGGGTGGGGGAGTCAATTTTGGAGATTTCTGATAACAAGTACCATTCATTGCGATCCTAGCTCTATGTTGGCTCGTTTTAAATACTTCAGCTTGTCTATTCATTTGTGTTAAATAAAAATCTTGAATCTGGAAAATGAAAAAATAAGTATTTAAACAAAATGTACGATGCTGCTAATTAAGGAATAGTAGGCTACGCTCAGAATTCTTTGCGTGGGGGTTCAGTTAAAGAGGTCTCACTTGCATGAGGGTTCAGATGCATGGGGATTCACTTGCTTGGGGTTCAGTTACACGCGGATTCAGTTACAATGGAACCCACACAAAAACAATGGGGTACACACAAAAGCCAAAAAATGAAAAAATAAGTATTTAAACAAAATGTACGATGCTGCTAATTAAAGAATAGTAGGCTACACTCAGAATTGTTTGCGTGGGGGTTCAGTTAAAGAGGTCTCACTTGCACGAGGGTTCAGATGCATGGGGGTTCACTTGCTTGGGGTTCAGTTACATGCGGATTCAGTTACATGGGGATTAGTTAAATGCAGTTGAGTTGCATAGTCTCATTGGGAAAAATAGGAGGGCATACTTAAACAGTTCTATTAAGAGCTATTTTTATGGAAATGGTTCATTTTTGAATTGAAACTATGCTTTTCTGACTGAAGATACACATTTGAATCAGAAAATGTGAAAATGTACACAATTGGAACAGAGAAGTGTGTTTTGACGATATTTTCTATAATTTCATCTGAAAAATAGGAGTTCAAGCTTAAAAAGTTCTATTAAGATCTATTTTTAGGGAAATGGTTCATTTTTGAATTGAAACTATGATTTTCTGACTGAAGATACACATTTCAATCAGAAAATGTGAAAATGTACACAATTGAAACAGAGACGTGTGTTTTGACGATATTTTCTATAATTTCGTCTGAAAAATAGGAGTTCACGCTTAAAAAGTTCTATTAAGAGCTATTTTTATGGTAATGGTTCATTTTTGAACCAAAACCACGCTTTTCTGACTGAAAATATACATTATAATCAGAGAATCATGTATTGAAGATATTTTCTATAATTTCGTCTGAAAAATAGGAGTTCACGCTTAAAAAGTTCTATTAAGACCTATTTTTATGGAAATGGTTCAGATAACAAAATGTACGATGCTGCTAATTAAAGAATAGTAGGCTACACTCAGAATTGTTTGCATGAGGGTTCAGTTAAAGCACTTGCACGAGGGTTCAGATGCATGGGGGTTCACTTTCTTGGGGTTCAGTTACAAGCTGATTAAGTTACAATGGAACCCACACAAAAACAATGGGTCACACACAAAAGCCAAAAAATTAAAAAATAAGTATTTAAACAAAATGTACGATGATTCTAATTCAAGAAAAGTAGTCTACTCGCATTAGTGTTTGCACGAGGGTTCTGTTAAAGAGGTCTCACTGGCGCGAGGGATCAGATAGCTGATTGTTCACTTGCTAGGGGTCCAGTTACATGCAGATTCAGTTACATTGAGAGTAGATAAATACAGTTGAGTCGCACAGTCTTATTGGAAAAAATTGGAGGGCATACTTAAACAGTTCTATTAAGAGCTATTTTTATGGAAATGGTTCATTTTTGAATTGAAACTATGCTTTTCTGACTGAAGATACACATTTGAATCAGAAAATATGAAAATGTACACAATTCAAACAGAGAAGTGTGTTTGGACGATATTTTCTATAATTTCATCTGAAAAATAGGAGTTCACGCTTAAAAAGTTCTATTAAGAGCTATTTTCATGGAAATGGTTAATTTTTGAATCTAAACTACGCTTTTCTGACTGAAGACACACATTTTAATCATAAAAAGTGAAAATGTACAAAGTTCACACAGAGAAGTGTGTTTTGACGATATTTTCTATAATTTCGTCTGAAAAATAGGAGTTCACGCTTAAAAAGTTCTATTAAGAGCTATTTTTATGGAAATGGCTCATTTTTGAACCAAAACCACGCTTTTCTGACTGAAAATATACATTATAATCAGAGAATCATGTATTGAAGATATGTTCTATAATTTCGTCTGAAAAATAGGAGTTCACGCTTAAAAAGTTCTATTAAGACCTATTTTTATGGAAATGGTTCATGTCTTTAGCAAAGTTAGCCATAGCTAGTTGAAACTCTGCATAAATTTCTTCATTTTTAGCCTAATTGCGTAGACACTAAAGGAACATTGAACCTTTTTTCTGATTTTGTGTGTTTTCGCAAGAAAATAGCTTGTCTTTAGCAAACTTAGCCGTAGCTAGTTGAAACTGTGCATAAATATCTTCATTTTTAGCCTAATTGCGTAGGTACTAAAGGAACATTGAACATTTTTTTCTGATTTTATGTGTTTTCGCAAGAAAATAGCTGGTCTTCCCTTCAATGAATTCAGATGGTTTTAGGACTCATCCCCCTAGCCATAACTCCATTCAACCTTGAGCGAAGATATAAAAGTTTGATGAAGTATTTTTCTACTTAAAAACTACATTAATAACTTCCAAGATGATGGGACAGTATGACACAGAATTTATCAGTTACCGAGGGTTCAATGACTCCTCCCCTCAATGACTTCCAGGGGTCTTATGACTCCTCCCCACAATGAATTCAGATGGTTTTAGGACTCATCCCCCTAGCCATAACTCCATTCAACGTTGAGCGAAGATATAAAAGTTTAATGAAGTATTTTTATCCTTAAAAACTACGTTAATAACTTCCAAGATGATAGGACTGTATGACACAGAATTTATCAGTTTGAAAAAATCAGCTTGTGGTGTTATATTTGAATGTGCATTTTTATTATTGTCTATGGAACTCGAAGGTACTAAAGGAGCATTGAACATTTTTTTCTGATATTGTGTGTTTTCGCAAGAAAATAGCTGGTCTTCCCCACAATGAATTCAGATGGTTTTAGGACTCATCCACCTAGCCATAACTCCATTCAACCTTGAGCGAAGATATAAAAGTTTGATGAAGTATTTTTCTACTTAACAACTACATTAATAACTTCCAAGATGATAGGACTGTATGACACAGAATTTATCAGTTTGAAAAAATCATCTTGTGGTGTTATATTTGAATGTGCATTTTTATTATTGTCTATGGAACTCGAAAAAATTGACTGTTATCATTGGATAGTGAACTATAACATGTTTGAGTATGACGAAAGCTTGTGGAGTACTACATTACGTCACATAAACAGACTGGGATTCTACGATAGAGTGATTACACCACTTAATAATGCTGGTCGGTAACTGAGAAATGTTCAGGAGGAAGTCAGTGAAATTTGCAGCTTTTTCAGGGTTGAAGCGCTCTACGTAAAGGGCAATGTACCTACAGATAAAGTTTTAATTCAAAAGTGTGACCCTAGGATTCCACATTTCAATCTATAAGAGTTTAAGAGTCCTAAATTTGAAGGGGGTTATCACCGTCTTGAAGACGAGGTTAGGTTCTTTGCCCAGTGGATACCTAAGAACATACCTGATCGTGATAAATCCATAAGACATGGTAAAAACTATTCAATATCATGGGACCATCGTTTGTGGATGTTTAAGAGTGAACTCTAAGTACTATTTTTATGTAAACATTTGTTCTTGTGTTTTTTTTTTCTCAAAAAAAAAATCTGTTAATACGTTTAAGAAATAAATATATTTAGGCTTAACCCGTCTTTATTCTTTATCATAGTTCTATTGTAATAAAGTATCAAACTCTTTCCTAACCTCACCTCTTTGATAACTAATGCTGAAACTTCATTTAAGAAACAATAAAAAAAATACAAGTAAGTAACAAATTATCTCTTGATGTCACATCTTGGATACACAATACAGAAATTTCATTAAAGAAATTATGAAAAAATTGTATTTAAGTAGCAAATTCTTTCTGGAATTCACCTGCTGGATAAACAAAAACATTTCGTTCAAGAAATTATTAAAAAATTCTAAGTAAGTAACAAACTCTTTATTGTTTACACGACTTAGATACAAGATATAGAAATTTAATTCAAGAAATTATGAAAAAATTCTCAGTAAGTAACAATTTCTTTCTTGAAGTCAACTCTTGGATACACAATACGGAAATTTCATTCAATAAATTATTAAAATATTTTTAAGTAATTAACAAACTCTTTATTGATTTCACATATTGGATATACAGTACAGATACTTCATTAAAGAAATTATGAAAAAATCGCAAGTAAGTAGCTTTTTTTTCTCTTTATCACAAACAATTTTCACTTAGCTACACGATGTAGAAATTTAATTCAAGAAATTATGAAAAAATTCTCAGTATTCTTGAATTCACCTGCTGGATAAACAAAAAGACATTTCGTTCAAAAAATTATGACAAAATTCTAAGTAAGTAACAAACTCGTAATTGTTTTCACGACTTAGATATACGATGTAGAAATTTAATTCAAGAAATCTTTCCTTGGCACCTTTCCAAATGAGCGGGGATTCCCCACCGGTTCCTACACATTGCAAAAAGTGAGCAGTACGAAAACTCTACGTTTTCAACCAGACTGGTTTTTTTTAGCTAAATCTTTGGAAACAGCCTCTATTTCAGACCGTTTAAGTTTTGATGTTAGTGTTGTCAGTCGAAAGCTATTTGACACGACACACAAACAGAGTCATAGTGAGAGAGATATCCAAAAAGTTGGGTTGATCTAGGTTCACTTAGAGTGGCCAAAGACATTTTGTTCAAGAAATTATTTCAAAATTCTAAGTAAGTAACAAACTCTTTATTGTTTAAACGACTTAGATACACGATATAGAAATTTAATTCAAGAAATTATGAAAAAATTCTCAGTTAGTAACAATTTCTTTCTTGAAGTCAACTCTTGGATACACAATACGGAAATTTCATTCAAGAAATTATGAAAATATTTGTAAGTAAGTAACAAACTCTTTATTGATTTCACCTCTTGGATATACAGTACAGATACTTCATTCAAGAAATTATGAAAAAATTGCAAGTAAGTAACTTTTTTTTCTCTTTATCACAAACAATTTTCACTTAGATACATTATGCAGAAATTTTATTCAAGAAATTATTTAAAAATTCTCAGTAAGTAACAATTTTTTTCTTGAAGTAAACCCTTGAATACACAATACAGAAATTACATTCAAGAAATTAAGAAAAAATTTTAAGTAAGTAGCAAATTTTTACTTGAATTTACCTGTTGGATAAACAAATACACATTTCGTTCAAGAAATTATGTCAAAATTCTAAGTAAGTAACAAACTCTTTATTGTTTTCACGAGTTAGATATACGATGTCTAGAGTGGCGCGCGCCACTCTAAGTGAACCTAGATCAACCCAACTTTTTGGATATCTCTCTCACTATGACTCTGTTTGTGTGTCATGTCAAATAGCTTTCGACTGACAACACTAACATCAAAACTTAAACGGTCAGAAATAGAGGCTGTTTCCAAAGATTTAGCTAAAAAAAACCAGTCTGGTTGAAAACGTGGAGTTTTCGTACTGCTCACTTTTTTGCAATGTGTAGGAACCAGTGGGGAATCCCTGCTCGTTTGGAAAGGTGCCAAGGAAAGATTTCATGAATTTAATTTCTACATCGTATATCTAACTCGTGAAAACAATAAAGTTTGTTACTTACTTAGAATTTTGTCATAATTTTTTGAACGAAATGTCTTTTTGTTTATCCAGCAGGTTAATTCAAGAAAACTGAGATATTTTAAATAATGGCTTTATTGAAATTTGAGAATCATTCTTGTTATTGAGAATTGATTTTGATAAAGAGAAAAAAAAAGCTACTTAGTTACGATTTTTTCACGGCTTCTCGAAGTTTGTATCGGTTCCGTACATCACGTTGAGAACAACAATAGAGTTTTCCAATTAATTACAAATATACTAATCACTTATTTAATGAAATTTACGTATTGTTTATCCAAGAGTTGACTTCGAGAAAGAAACGGTTACTTACTGAGAATTTTTTCATAATTTCTTGAATTTAATTTCTACATCGTATATCTAACTCGTGAAAACAATAAAGAGTTTGTTACTTACTTATAATTTTGACATAATTTCTTGATCGAAATGTCTTTTTTTTTATCCAACAGGTGAATTCAATAAATAATTTGCTACTTAGTTACAATTTTTTCATAATTTCTTGAATGAAATTTCCGTATTGTGTATCCAAGAGTTGACTTCAAGAAAGAAATTGTTACTTACTGAGAATTTTTTAATAACTTCTTGAATTAAATTTCTACATCATGTAGCTAAGTGAAAATTGTTTGTGATACAGAGAAAAAAAAGTTACTTAATTGAGATTTTTTCATAATTTCTTGAATGAAGTATCTGTATTGTATATCCAAGAGGTGAAATCAATAAAGAGTTTGTTACTTACTTGCAAATATTTTCAAAACTTCTTGAATGAAATTTTCGTATTGTGTATCTAAGAGTTGACTTCAAGAAAGAAATTGTTACTTACTGAGAATTTTTTCATAATTTCTTGAATTAAATTTCTATATCGTGTATCTAAGTCGTGTAAACAATAAAGAGTTTGTTACTTACTTAGAATTTTGTAATAATTTCTTGAACGAAATGTCTTTGGCCACTCTAAGTGAACCTAGATCAACCCAACTTTTTGGATATCTCTCTCACTATGACTCTGTTTGTGTGTCGTGTCAAATAGCTTTCGACTGACAACACTAACATCAAAACTTAAACGGTCTGAAATAGAGGCTGTTTCCAAAGATTTAGCTAAAAAAACCAGTCTGGTTGAAAACGTGGAGTTTTCGTACTGCTCACTTTTTGCAATGTGTAGGAACCGGTGGGGAATCCCCGCTCATTTGGAAAGGTGCCAAGGAAAGATTTCTTGAATTAAATTTCTACATCGTATATCTAAGTCGTGAAAACAATTACGAGTTTGTTACTTACTTAGAATTTTGTCATAATTTCTTGAATTAAATTTCTACATCATGTAGCTAAGTGAAAATTGTTTGTTATAAAGAGAAAAAAAAAGCTACTTAATTGCAATTTTTTCATAATTTCTTGAATGAAATACCTGTACTGTATATCCAAGAGGTGAAAATAAAAAAGAGTTTTGTTGCTTAGTTACAAATATTTTCATAATTTCTTGATTGAAATTTATTTATTGCGTATCAAAGAGTTGACTTCAAGAAAGAAACGGTTACTTACTGAGAATTTTTTCATAATTTCTTGAATTTAATTTCTACATCGTATATCTAACTCGTGAAAACAATAAAGAGTGTGTTACTTACTTAGAATTTTCTCATAATTTCTTTAACGAAACGTCTTTTCGTTTATTCAACAGGTAAATTCAAGAAAGAATTTGCTACTTAGATACAATTTTTTCATAATTTCATGAATGAAATTTCCGTATTGTGTATCCAAGAGTTGACTTCAATAGAAAAATTGTTACTTATTGAGAATTTCTTAATAATTTCTTGAATTAAATTTCTACATCATGTAGCTAAGTAAAAATTGTTTGAGATAAAGAGAAAAAAAAATTTACTTACTTGCTATTTTTTCTTAATTTCTTTAATAAAGTATCTGTACTGTATATCAAAGAGGTGAAATCAATAAAGAGTTTGTTACTTACTTACAAATATTTTCATAATTTCTTGAATGAAATTTCCGTATTGTGTATCCAAGAGTTGACTTCAAGAAAGAAATTGTTACTTACTGAGAATTTTTTCATAATTTCTAGAATTAAATTTCTACATCGTGTATCTAAGTCGTGAAAACAATAAAGAGTTTGTTACTTACTTAGAATTTTGTCATAATTTCTTGAACGAAATGTCTTTGTTTATCCAGCAGGTGAATTCAAGAAAGAATTTGCTACTTACTTACACTTTTTTCATAATTTCTTTAATGAAATTTATGCATTGTGTATCCAAGAGGTGACTTCAAGAAAGAATTTGTTAATTACTTACTTACAATTTTTTCATAGTTTCTTAAATGAAGTTTCTGCATTGTGTATCCAAGAGGTGACTTCAGGAAAGAGTTTGTTACTTGCTTACAATAGAACTATTCTAAAGAATAAAGACGGGTTAAGCTTAAAGATATTTATTGCTTAAACGTATTAACAGATTTTTTATTTGAAAAAAAAAACACAACAACAAATGTTTACATAAAAATAGTACTTAGAGTTCACTCTTAAAAATCCACAAACGATGGTCCCATGATATTGAATAGTTTTTACCATGTCTTATGGATTTATCACGATCAGGTATGTTCTTAGGTATCCACTGTGCGAAGAACCTAACCTCGTCTTCAAGACGGTGATAACCCCCTTCAAATTTAGGACACTTTAATTCTTCTAGATTGAAAAGTGGAATCCTAGGGTAACACTTTTGAATTAAAACTTTATATATAGGTACATTGCCCTTTACGTAGAGTGCTTCAACCCCGAAAAAGCTGCAAACTTCTCTGACTTCCTCCTGAACATTTCTCAGTTCCCGACCAGCATTATTAAGTGGTGTACTCACTCTATCAGAAAATCCCAGTCTGTTTATATGACGTAATGTAGTACTCCACAAGCTTTTATCATACTCAAACATGTTATAGTTCACTATCCAATGATAACAGTCAATTTCTTCGAGTTCCATAGACAATAATAAAAATGCACATTCAAACATAACACCACAAGCTGATTTTTTCAAACTGATAAATTCTGTGTCATACAGTCCTATCATCTTGGAAGTTATTAATGTAGTTGATAAGTAGAAAAATACTTCATCAAACTTTTATATCTTCGCTCAAGGTTGAATGGAGTTATGGCTAGGGGGATGAGTCCTAAAACCATCTGAATTCATTGTGGGGAAGACCAGCTATTTTCTTGCGAAAACACACAAAATCAGAAAAAAATGTTCAATGTTCCTTTAGTACCTTCGAGTTCCATAGACAATAATAAAAATGCACATTCAAATATAATACCACAAGCTGATTTTTTCAAACTGATAAATTATGTGTGATACTGTCCTTTCATCTTGGAAGTTATTAATGTAGTTTTTAAGGAGAAAAATACTTCATCAAACTTTTATATCTTCGCTCAAGGTTGGATGGAGTTATGGCTAGGGGGATGAGTCCTAAAACCATCTGAATTCATTGTGGGGAGGAGTCATAAGACCCCTGGAAGTCATTGTGGGGAGGAGTCATTGAACTCTCGGTAACTGATAAATTCTGTGTCATACAGTCTTATCATCTTGGAAGTTATTAATGTAGTTGTTAAGTAGAAAAATACTTCATCAAACTTTTATATCTTCGCTCAAGGTTGAATGGAGTTATGGCTAGGGGGATGAGTCCTAAAACCATCTGAATTCATTGAAGGGAAGACCAGCTATTTTCTTGCGAAAACACATAAAATCAGAAAAAAATGTTCAATGTTCCTTTAGTACCTACGCAATTAGGCTAAAAAAAATGAAGATATTTATGAAGAGTTTCAACTAGCTATGGCTAAGTTTGCTAAAGACAAGCTATTTTATTGTGAAAACACACAAAATCAGAAAAAATGTTCAATGTTCCTTTAGTACCTACGCAATTAGGCTAAAAATGAAGATATTTATGCACAGTTTCAACTAGCTATGGCTAACTTTGCTAAAGACATGAACCATTTCCATAAAAATAGGTCTTAATAGAACTTTTTAAGCGTGAACTCCTATTTTTCAGACGAAATTATAGAACATATCTTCAATACATGATTCTCTGATTATAATGTATATTTTCAGTCAGAAAAGCGTAGTTTTGGTTCAAAAATGAACCATTTCCATAAAAATAGCTGTTAATAGAACTGTTTAAGCGTGAACTCCTATTTTTCAGAAGAAATTATAGAAAATATCGTCAAAAAACACTACTCTGTTTGATTTGTGTACATTATCACATTTTATGATTCAAATGTTTATCTTCAGTCAGAAAAGCATAGTTTCAATTCAAAAATGAACCATTTCCATAAAAATAGATCTTAATAGAACTTTTTAAGCGTGAACTCCTATTTTTCAGATGAAATTATAGAAAATATCGTCAAAACACACTTCTCTGTTTCAATTGTGTACATTCTCACATTTTCTGATTCAAATGTGTATCTTCAGTCAGAAAAGCATAGTTTCAATTCAAAAATGAACCATTTCCATAAAAATAGCTCCTAATAGAACTGTTTAAGTATGCCCTCCAATTTTTCCCAATGAGACTATGCAACTCAACCGCATTTAACTAATCCCCATGTAACTGAATCCGCATGTAACTGGACCCCAAGCAAGTGAACCCCCGTGTATCTGAACCCTCGTGCAAGTGAGACCTCTTTAACTGAACCTTCATGCAAACAATTCTGAGTGTAGCCTACTATTCTTTAATTAGCAGCATCGTACATTTTGTTTAAATACTTATTTTTTCATTTTTTGGCTTTTGTGTGTGCCCCATTGTTTTTGTGTGGGTTCCATTGTAACTGAATCACCATGCATCTGAACCCTCGTGCAAGTGCTTTAACTGAACCCTCATGCAAACAATTCTGAGTGTAGCCTACTATTCTTTAATTAGCAGCATCGTACATTTTGTTATCTGAACCATTTCCATAAAAATAGGTCTTAATAGAACTTTTTAAGCGTGAACTCCTATTTTTCAGACGAAATTATAGAAAATATCTTCAATACATGATTCTCTGATTATAATGTATATTTTCAGTCAGAAAAGCGTGGTTTTGGTTCAAAAATGAACCATTACCATAAAAATAGCTCTTAATAGAACTTTTTAAGCGTGAACTCCTATTTTTCAGACGAAATTATAGAAAATATCGTCAAAACACACTTCTCTGTTTCAATTGTGTACATTTTCACATTTTCTGATTCAAATGTGTATCTTCAGTCAGAAAAGCATAGTTTCAATTCAAAAATGAACCATTTCCATAAAAATAGCTCTTAATAGAACTTTTTAAGCGTGAACTCCTATTTTTCAGACGAAATTATAGAAAATATAGTCAAAACACACTTCTCTGTTTCAATTGTGTACATTCTCACATTTTCTGATTCAAATGTGTATCTTCAGTCAGAAAAGCATAGTTTCAATTCAAAAATGAACCATTTCCATAAAAATAGCTCCTAATAGAACTGTTTAAGTATGCCCTCCAATTTTTTCCAATGAGACTATGCAACTCAACCGCATTTAACTAATCCCCATGTAACTGAATCTGCATGTAACTGAACCCCAAGCAAGTGAACCCCCATGCATCTGAACCCTCGCGCAAGTGAGACCTCTTTAACTGAACCCTCATGCAAACAATTCTGAGTGTAGCCTACTATTCCTTAATTAGCAGCATCGTACATTTTGTTTAAATACTTATTTTTTCATTTTTTTGCTTTTGTGTGTGCACCATTGTTTTTGTGTGGGTTCCATTGTAACTGAATCCCCGTGTAACTGAACCCCAAGCAAGTGAACCACCATACATCTGAACCCTCATGCAAGTGAGACCTCTTTAACTGAACCCTCATGCAAACAATTCTGAGTGTAGCCTACTATTCTTTAATTAGCAGCATCGTACATTTTGTTTAAATACTTATTTTTTCATTTTCCAGATTCAAGATTTTTATTTAACACAAATGAATAGACAAGCTGAAGTATTTAAAACGAGCCAACATAGAGCTACGATCGCAATGAATAGTATTTGTTTTCGGAAACCTCAAAACGGGACTCCCCCTCCCCCTCTATGACCCTCCCCTGCCCCCTTCGAAAATGGGGAACGAATGGGAATTACTATCCTATTTTAAATGGACAATACATTTAAAAAGATAATTGTGCTTTATACAGAAACCAACGGACTCGTAAAACTAGATCAAGTCAGAATGTCATTCTAGAGCAGAGTTACGCAAATGGAATACAATTTTTGCAAATTGAGTTAGTTTTATGCGAACGATAAAAGTTTTGGCAAATCGAGATAGCTTTACGCAAATTAAATACCATTGATACCGCTAATAATAGATGCGATACTGAACGAGTTATCAGATATCTATAACTTACATGTTATTAACACTTTTTACCTGTGTTGATTGGAATTTGTATTTTTTTTTTTGCCAAAAGAAAGATGATTGATACATGTTTATTTTTTTTTTAAAATGGTATTTTATAAAGTAAGCCCATAAAACTTTGCCGAAACCCGTCTGCTAAGGCAAGTACCGTTCATAGTAATAGGTGACCGACCCATGGTAAGTCAATGTACCGGTTAAACTACACTGTATATTCATGCCTCAGGCTTGTGTAAGTACATGTATATTTTCAATATATAGAGCGTGTTACCTCATAAAAACCCGTCTGGTAAGACAAGTACAGTTCATAGCAATAGGTGACTTACCCTGACAAGCCAATGTACCGGTTAGACTACACTGTATATTCATGCCTCAGGCTTGTGTAAGTACATGTATATTTTCAACGAATTGGGCGCTTACTACTTACGCTGAACAAAATGGCTATCTCAAAATTTTGATTTGATGCGTTTTGGGAATTGATGGGCATAGGATGGGGGAAGGTTGCTCCCCAATCACTTTTGACTAATAAAAAGGGCACTAGCTCTTTCAATTTCCAATCAAATGAGCCTTTTTCACAGTTTCTATCAGAGGCAATGCTGTAGCGCTGCCTATAGTAAAGGCCATACCGCTCCAATGTTTTATTATTATTTAATATTATTTTTTTATCCAGAGGCACTTCATACGGAAGGGGTCGTCGTATAAACTTCAAAGGGGGCTCATTCGATTGGAAATCGAGAGTTCTAGTGCCCTTTTTAATAATCGAAAATGATTGGAGGGCAACTAGCCCCTCCCACGCCCATCATTCCCCCAAAAAGATCCAATCAAAATTTTGAGATAGCAATTTAGTTCAGCGTAGTTGATTTCCAGATAGAAAATGTATTTTTGAGGAGGACACTCCCCCACAAACCTCAGGACAAGGGTTTTAAGTTATGCCCTGGGGCAATATAAGGTTTTTTATAGAGGGCGTTGTTGTAGAAACTTCAAACAAGGTTATTTCGATTGGAAATTCAAACGGCTAGTGCCATTTTTAATAGTCAAATTTGATTGGAGTGCAACTAGCCCCCCCCGCCCAGCACTCCCCAACACACCTCCAGTCAACAGTTTGATATAGCCATTTTGTTCAGCGTAGTTGATTTACAAATAGAAAATATGTTTTTGAGAAGGATACTCCTCCAAAAACCTTAGGGCAAGGGTTTTAAGTTATGGCCTGGGGTCATATAAGTTTTTATAGAAGGCGTTGTCGTAGAAACTTCAAAAAAGGCTCATTCGATTGGAAATTCAAAGAGCTAGTGCCTTTTTTAATAGTTTAAAGAGATTGAAGGGCAACTAGCCCCCTCCCCCCCGCCCGACAGTCCCCCAAAAAAATACAATCAAAATTTTAAGATAGCCCTTTTGTTCAACGTAGTTGATTTTCAGATAGGAAATATGTTTTTGAGGGGGACACTCCCCCACAACCCTCAAGGCAAGGGTTTTAAGTTATACCCTGGGGGCATATAAGGTTTTTATAGAAGGCGGTGTCGCAGAAACTTCAAAAAAGGCCCATTCGATTGGAAATTCAAAGAACTAGTCCCTTTTTAATAGTCGAAAGTGATTTGAGGGCAACTAACCCCCCTCGTACGCCCACCTTTTCCTCAAACACATCCAATCAAAATTTTGAGACAGCAATTTTATTAAACGTAGTTGTAAGTTCTGGAAACTAGATCTTTGAGGATGACAACCCCCCACAGCCCGCAGAGCAAGGGTTGTAAGTCATGCCCTGGGGGCATATAAGTTTTTATAGATATCGTTGTCGTAGAGACTTCAAAAAGGGCTCATTTGATTGGATATTGAAAGTTTTAGTTCACTTTTTAAGCGTCAAAATATATTGAAGGGTAACCCCCACCTAAACCCTATTTTCCCAAATCCATCCAATACAAATTTTAAGATAGCTATTTTGTTAAAATAGTTCTAAGATCATATAAGAAAAAATCCGGTGTTGACACAACCCACCAGGGCCCGGGGGCAGGCGTTATAAGCTATGCCCTCAGGGCATATATGGGTCTTATGGAAGGGATGCTCGTATTAACTTTAAATAGGGATCATTTGCTTGGAAACTGAGAGTTCTAGTTAACTTCTTCAAGAGTCAAGAGATATTGGAGGGCACCTAGCCCCCCCCTCCACACCCTTTTCTCCGCAAAAAGCACCGTTAAGAACGATGAGATAGCTTTTTTTTAAAAATAGTTCAAAGACCATATAACGAAAACTCAGGGGTCAACACAGCCCCCCAGGGCCCGAGGGCAGGAGGTCCTACCCAAACTCTGGTTTGTAGTGATTGTTGTTTGTTTTAAGCTTTATTTGCATTTTCAATTTAAGTTTCACTCGTTTAAATATTTATTTATTAATTTACATTAATATCTATTGTATTTTGTTTGCATTGATTGTTTATTTAATTTCTGTTCGTTTTAAGTTTAATTTTTACATCAATAGGAAAATATTTGTTTCGTCTTAAGCTTGATTTTCATATTCAATCTGAGCATTACTCGCTTTAAGATCTATTTATTCATTTATAATATTACCTGTTGTATGTTTTTGCTATGATTGTTTATTTAATTTCTGTTCGTTTCGGGTTTCGTTTATTCTTTAATAGTAATTTCTGTTCGTGTTTATTTTTAATTTTAAAATGTATTTTTATATTTTTAGCCTAATTTTAAAATTGCCTTTAATTTTATTTGAAAAACTTATTTGTTCGGAAAGTTTTTTTTTAATTAATAACAACAAATGACCATCTCAAAATTGGTTGGCGTGGAAGGAGGGGTGAGTTGCCCTCCAATCACTTTCGACTATTAAAAAGATCACTAGCCCTTTCTATTTCTAATCAAATGAGCTCTGTTCCAAGTTTCTATGACAACAAATGATCATCTCAAAATTTCTATCAGATACATTTTGGGAAAATACGAGGTGTGTGTGTGTGTATGGGGGGGGGGGGAGGATCGACCCTCTGTTCTATAAAAAGCTTATATGCCCCCAGGGCATACCTTATAACCCTTGCCCTGGGGGCTGTGGGGCGGGGGGTGTCATCCTCAAAGACAGACTGTCTGGAACTTTCAATTACGTTGAAGAAAACGGCTATCTCAAACTTTTAATCGGATGTGTTGGGGGAAATGGTGGGCGTGGGAGGGGTTAGTTACCCTCCAATCACTTTCGACTATTAAAAAAGGGCACTAGCCCTTTCAGTTTCCAATCGAATGAGCTCTGTTCGAAGTTTATACGACATTAAATGGCCATCTCAAAATTTCATCATCAGAAAATGCATCATCAGATGCATTTAGGGAAAGTGTGTGGTGGGGTACCCACTCTCCGATCACTCTGAAACTTAAAAAGGGCACTAGAACTTCTGCTTACCAATACAATGAACTCCCTCCTAAGTTTATACGATCACCCTTTCTATATATCCCTTATATGCTCCAGGGCATAACTTAAAACCTTTGCCCTGAAGGCTGTGAGGGGGTTGTCATTCTCAAAGACATAATTCTCGGACCTTTTAATTATGTTGAACAAAATGGCTATTTCAAAATTTGTATTGAATGTGTCTGGAGAAACGGTCGGCGTAGGAGGGGAGTTAGTTGCCATCCAATCACTTTCAACTGTTAAAAAGAGCACCAGCCCTTTCAATTTCCAATCGAATGAGTCTTTTTCTAAGTTTCTAAAGCAACAAATAGCCATCTCAAGGCACTAAAACCTCTGAATAGCAATCCAATGAGTCCCCCTCCTAAGTTTATACGATCATCCTTTATATATGTATCTTATATGCCCCCAGGGCAAAATTTCAATTCAATTTAAAAAAAAAACATAACATCAATAACAATAAAGATCCTAGAAGAGAACGGAACTTAACAGAACATGTTAAGGACCATAAGAAAAAAAATATAATTAAAAGTGACAGTGAAATCGGAAAAAAAAGATAGAACAATAAAACATGGGTAATTAGAGCAAAATGGTTAAAAGATCAAAAATTAAATTATATTATCAAGTTTTGATACATTATTGTACAGCGTGCGGAAACTTGAGGCTAGCTCAGCACTGGAGGATATGTTATTCCATTGAACAATAGATTTGTAAGCGGGAGATTGCTGGGCAGCACTAGAAACACATTTAGGGATCACAAAGACTCTATTGGATGGACGGAGACAGTGGGCTTCCGAATTTTTAATATTACAATAGATTCATAGTTCATGAGGACGATTGTTGCGGAAAGCTGAGTAAGCAAGCGATAAGTTAAATTTCTTTATTATTTGATCCAATGGAGCTATACCAAAATGTGGGTACAAATCACGGGTTTGATATACACAGGGAAGCCGAAAAACAGATTTAATGGCATGGTTTTGGGCAAATTTTAGTGTTTTAGTGAAGGAACGATTTGTATTTCCCCAAACTGATCCGGAATAAGAAAAGTAAGAAAAAATATAGGAATAATAGAGGGTGACTAGGATGTCAGGAGGAAGAAAATAATTCACACTGTGAATCATAGCTACTTGTCTCAAAATTATAGCTGTGATGTAAGAAACATGATTAGGCCTATAGAATGACAAGCATGAGTCAATAAACACACCAAGAAACTTGGCAGCCTCCATTTGCGGGAGGATGTCGGAGGCGTACTTGAAACCAAGAGCAGGTTGGATAACGTGTTTATCGTAAGGGTTCTAAATAATAGTACTTGAAAATATGTTTATAGATAGCCTCCTTACACCCCTGCTTCCTCCATCCTCTATCAAATAGGAACTGTCTTGTTTCAGCTGTCGCCGGGTAGGATAGTAATCTATCTTTCACCATCCTACTCAGCTCCCAGCTTTCACAACTTGCTAAGATTGGGCAAGAAGAGCTTTTTTTGCTATTAATGGTCATGTTATTCGTAAGGCACCACGCCTGGACTCTGTTCAGAAGGACTTGGGCAGAGGTTACTGCCGATGGTAAATTGGTACTAGTGATAAAGAAGTTGCTGTTATCAGCAAATAGTACAGGATACACTGAATGGCTCAATTCCATAACAAGATCATTGATATATAGGAGAAATAAAATCGGGCCTAGGACAAAGCCTTGCCGGACACCCCTCCAAGCAGGTAAGGGCTGAGAAGATACTCCACATAACCTCACACTCTGTACCCTTCCAGACAGATAAGAGCTGAACCAAGGCAGGGGAACACCACGAATACTGTAGCTATTTGATTTACTTATTAAAATACTATGATTAACCATGTCAAAGGAAATCCAAAAATAAGCCCAATACAGTTTTTTAAGGTCGAGTTGTGAGCTTATGAACTGTGTGGCATCAATTAGAGCGTGAGTAGTTGAGAATTTGGGCTGAAAGCCATATTGATAAGGAGAAATGAAGGAAACGGAGTTCTAACTGCCAAACAGAAAGGGAGACAGACGTCTGAAGATAATTATCTCGAGCACTTTGGATATAAAAGGAAGAATTGAGATTGGACGATAATGACCTATCTTAGATAGATCACCCTTTTTAAGAACTGGAATAACAATGGCTAACTTTAGTAAATCG
>NC_142810.1:29034121-29049502 GCF_049724085.1 Artemia sp. Qi Xiang Cuo | reverse complement strand
AAATCCGAAGCTCTAGTGCCCTTTTTAAGACTCAAGAGTGATTGCAAGGCAACTAGCCCCCCCCCCCTCACGCTCATCATTTGTCAAAACACATCAAATCAAAATTTTGAAACAAGTATATTGTTCAACATCGTTGAAACGCCCAAGAGATACTTTTTGATTGTTTTGTAAACAAGTTCGAAGTGAATCAATCTTGATGGCATTAGAACAACAGACTCGCTTTAGAATTTGTATCGTAGCTTAAAATTTTCCGGTGTATAGAGGGAAATAACCGAATTTCTAGAGTTTATATTATGATTTATTTGTTCTTCATTTCGAGTTATACTAGAGTTAGACCAAGATGTCACCTGATAAATCAACCCATTGTCTTTGTATGCTGTTTAACGACTTTGCACTTCTTAAGATAATATTTATTTTCATGCCTAAGGTAATTTTAATTGGATACTGAAAGCTACTGATATCACAGCTTGCGTAAGACTATGAAAAGCTTTATAGATTAGTTTGTTGTTATGAGGCTACGTACTCATTTTTGACTCCTAAATCAATACTCTTGCTTTTTATATTCAGCTTTTGTGTTTTCAGTAAAGTGCTAGTTTTCTATAACCCTGCAAACATAGGAAAATATCACCAGTTGGTTTATTTGCACTAGTTTTTTCGATATATATTAGATAGGCTTTGAAGTAATAATTTTTGTTCGTTTTAAGTTCAATCTTCGCTCTTTATTTCCCTCAGAATTTTCTTTCAGTTAATCTTTGCCCGTTTTTAATTTAAAAAAAAAAATTATATAGAAGGCACAAAACCATAACAAGTTCTGCCAAGTTCAATCTTATCTCAAGGTTAAACCGTGAAGGAAGGGTTGACCCACCTTCAAAAATCATGTACAACAATTGGTATATGCCATGCATGGCAGAAATATACCACGCTTGGCACTAGTGGGGAGGGGGTGAGTGTGCCTACGTGTAGTTACGAGTGTGCAACACAGAATGTAAGAAAATAGTCTTATAAAATGTCTTCAAAATTAGTTTAATGTTTCAGTCCTTGAATTAAAGAAATGAAGAAAATAGTAAATCATTTCTGTAGCACAAGAATCAAATCAACTTAATAGAATATATATGTGCAAAAACCACCGAGAGGGAATTACAGAGGTAAGGGGGTGACAAAAACAGGATTGTTAAAAAACAGTACTGCTAAAGGGTAGATAAAAATCTATGATTTTATGCTCGCCCCCTAGCCCTGGTTGGAAAAAAAAGAGACACATAAGTGATACCAATGCAAAAAAGCTATTTTTGTTCGTGTTCAAGATGGGGTACTGTAATTACTCAGTATTAGGTTTTGGACCATACTGAAAACTTTGTTTTTTAAAGTAGCCTTTGCCCATTTTCAATTTAAATTTAATGTAGAGGCACCACTGCTATAATCTATTTTATTTTTATTATGGAGGGGGCAGGCCCCCCTCTTAGGAAGAATAATTTTTGTTCGTTTTAAGTTTTAATGTTGCTCCTTATTTCCAGTTGAATTTTTTATTTAGTTTGTGACGGTTTTCAAATAATGCCAGACATACCTCTCCCCCTTTTAAAATTTCTCGTGAAAAGTTCTCCCAGAAACTTTCCTTCCCATGGAGAACTCTTTCCCAGGGACTATGGAGGTTTCTGTTATCACCAAAAGAATAGCTACTGGACTTTCCAACTACGTGCTATCTCAAAATTTTGATCATACGACTCTAGGGGAAGGGAGACCTTTTGGGGAGGGGGCTAGCAGCCCTCCAATCTTTTTGGTCAAACAGTTCGTGGTTACGAACTGTAAGTAGGGAGTGACCCGGCTCAATAGTGACCGAAACTCTGAAAAACGAAATTTTAATACCAATAGTACATCAAAAGAATCAAATTTTTATGTTGATTTATAAGTTTCATCAAGTTTAGTCTTACTCAGCTTTTGTTACGAACCTGCGAAAATATGCCTTATTTTCGAAAAAGGGGGGGGGGGGGGAACGCACCCTAAAAGTCAGAGAATCTTAAATGAAATAAAACCATCAGATTCAGCGTATCAAAGAACCCTAAGAGGTTTCAAGCTCATATCTGCAAAAATGCGGAATTTTGTATTTTTTGCCAGAAGAATGATCACGGATGCGCGTTTATTTATTTTTTTCCAGGGGTTATCGTGTCGACCCAGTGGTCCTAGATCATCGGAAGAGGGCTCATTCGAATGAAAATTAAAAGTTCTAGTGCCCTTTTTAAGTGACTAAAAAATTGGAGGGCAACTAGGCCCCGTTCAACGCTCATTTTTTCCCAAAGTAACCCGATCAAAATTTTTGAGATAGCCATTTTGTTCAGCATAGTCGAAAAATCTAAGACCTGTGTCTTTGAGGACGACTTAATCCGCTACAGTCCCTGGGGAAAGGGCTGCAAGTTAAGAACTTTGCCCGTTGTTTACATATAGTATTGATTATTGGGAAGTATACAGACGTTTTCAGGGTTTTTTTTTTCTAGTGGGGGGTTTGGGGAGGACGTCATGTTGGAGGATCTTTTCATAGAGGAATTTTTCATAGGGGAAGGGAATTTCCCATGACGGGGGGCGCAAGATTTTCCCCCATTTTTAAAAAAAGATCAGAAATTAAATTAAAAAAAAGTTTTTTTCAACTGAAAGTAAGGAGCAACATTATAACTGAAACGAACGGAAATTATTACGTATATGAGGGGGTTTGCCCCCCTAATCAATACCTCACTCTTTACGCTAAAGTTTTTTTAGTCCTTCCAAAAGAGCTATTTATTCTAATTAAATGACCTTTGTCATTCAGGGGTCAGTCTCATTTAAGTCAATTAACGTGTTTATGTCTTGAGAGAACTATTATTCATCTTTACCACCAATTTTTTCAACAGAGGACGATATGTGTTTTTACGATTTTTTTTTTTTTATACTCGTTAGTTATCTTATTCTTTTTTTGCATTGAGGCAAATTCAAAAGAACCACTTGACGGAAAGGGCATCAAAAGAAAGTTAATTATAGGCTGGAAAACCCACGACAAATCTCCGCCCCCCTCCACACTAGCCACATAATTTGTCAACTATCAGATTCCTTCTTACCTCACTACATCCTCCAGCTTAACATTGAGTAGATGGAAAATTTCCAGTCAGTAGCTGCTCCTAATTAGCCATTCTTCTTCCAGATTCCTTTTTAGTTTCACAGTTCAGTTTCACTTCTATCTTCAGCATAAAAGGGAATTTTAGTTGTTTGTCCCATGTTTATATTGCGTCACAAATTAATGGGGATTAAAAAAACGTGACAGAGCCTAAAGGATCCACAAATAAGGAAAAGTGGTGAAGAAACACAAGGAGCTACAAAGTCAACAGGCGTCGTTAAAAAACGAGGGAATACTCATCATATTTCAGTTGTGTTATCTATAGAGGGCCATCTGTTTCGCAACCTCGAGACACCACTAATGGATGGTCTCGTAGCTCTATATTCAGTTAACGGCACTTGTAGCTCAATTTCCCCAAAGCATTACCACGCTGGGTAAATTCTATAGATTTTCAAACATTTAATACGTGGGAATTGAATGCTTATGAAGAAGCTAAAACATTTGAAAGCCAGTCCCCCCCCCCCCCACACACAGACGAAAAAAGACAGCAATATATCCAGATTAAAATCAATTTTTGACACGTATTCAGTTGCATATTTTAAGAAACTTTTTCTTTCACTATCTCGCCATTTCAATGCTAAGGTCAGGCAAGATTAATATACCGTTTTGTCCAAGTTTCTTTTCTAAAGATGAAAGATATAACAGCCTTACAAAATTCCATCAAAAATCAAAATCTGAAGTCCATAGGGTTAAAGAATTACAATATATTTTTCGTTATCTTCATTTTACTTACTGTACCATCTCGTCGAGACCCTGATTGTGATTTTTACGATACTACTATGATAATAAATTTTATGCTAAAACTCGCTACGCTTTGAGTAGCAAGATCAATATGGTAGTAACCGAAGACTATGGGTAGCTTATAAGAACTGGCGCTAACGTCGAACAAAATAATCATCAACGCCATCAAACGTTTGGCGTTCCTAGGCACTTTTTTCAGTGTAATAATAAAGCGAAATTAGTGTAATACTAAATTTATGATCCCAATTCGTAAAAAAGAAACAATTCAGGAGCTAAAAAAGTGCGAAGAAACGCGAAACGCTAGCTGGAGTTGGTGATTTACGGTTAAAATTAGGGACGTTTTCCCCTCTTGTAAATTACCTATAGTCTCTGGAAAGAACTAAATGCTTAAGGCCCAGCTTTGACAAGACACAGGGGATCCATTGGTAAAGAAGTTAGAACTAGATCTGAGACGTAACTCATTAACTTGTAGTTTATGTAATCTTATAGCATAACTCAACTTCATTGTCGTCTCCATTGTCATTGCACCTCAGCCTGTTTATAAAGCCAAGACTTGCAGAAACTAGTTCTTTAAACATTCTTTAGTTTTTTTTTCCAATATGAGCAATATTATAATCTTGTCCATATTTTAGTTTTCAGGTCGTCCCAGACAAGACAAAACAAAAAAAGAGCTGAATTTGTTTTTTCCCTTCCATTTGCTCAATCTTTCATCACCATATGAGTGCAATAAAATATCTGTGCGATATAAGTACACACTATATTACAGAGGACAAAAAATCAGAAAACAATCAAAGATCAAATAAAACCAAGCTTTAATTAAAATTCACCGGTTTAGCAAAAAACTGTATCAAATCTAAAAAACACTAGAAAAATGTTATTATCCCAAAGTCAAAAGTATAAAAATAAAGACACTTAAAGCATTAACTTATTTCAAACCCATTATTAAGAAATATAAAAAAGTACATGAAACACAATATCCTTCAAAAGGCACACAAAACTATATCACTGATTCAGATCAAAATGCTTCATTGAGATTTCTTTCATCTTGTATTTCTGAATTTTTCCAGTTACTGTTTTTGGAAATTCTTCGGTGAAAAACCAGTACCTTGGAATCTTAAAATGTGATATCTAAAAGAAAATATAAACGATTAGCAAAAAAATATCTAAAAGAAAATATAAACGATTAGCAAAAAAATATCTAAAAGAAAATATAAAGGATTAGAAAAAAAATATCTAAAAGAAAATATAAACGATTAGCAAAAAAATATCTAAAAGAAAATATTAACGATTAGCAAAAAAATATCTAAAAGAAAATATAAACGATTAGCAAAAAATATCTACAAGAAAATATAAACGATTAGCAAAAAAATATCTAAAAGAAAATATAAACGATTAGCAAAAAAATATCTAAAAGAAAATATAAACGATTATAAAAAAAACACAACAGCAGCAAAAACACCTTTGGACTTGTAAAGTTTGCTATCCTAAATCCTCCGTAATACCATAAAACAGAGATCAATGACTAGGTTTACTTGAAGGCTATAACTTATCTTCTCGGATACAATGCCAACAAATGAAAATTAAACAGAAACACAAATTTATACACTCATAGATACCTTTTAGGGCTTTATCTACCGAGCTTGTTTGGATAATTTACAAGGGTAGTACCAATGTGCCTCTTTTTTTCGCAAGCAATGCTAACTAGTAATAAATGTGAGGAATCATTGAGGAGAAGGAAATTATATTATGAGTACCAAGGGAAACAATAACAAACTACAACAATAGAAATTGGCAGTAACAAATGATAAAATATTACTGATTTGTTATTTCCCAAGACGAACTTAAGTTTCGTCTTTTGAATTTTAGTTTCCTATACTCCTTGTTGCAACCAGAATGCATAAAACCTCGTCGCAACAAATCTCCTGTAAACCTTGTTGCAACAAAGGTTTTGCTATACTTCAAGTCGACGCTCTACTTTGAGTTTCAAGCAAAAAAAATCCTAGAAATAAGGTGAAAAGATGAAGGTAACGATAAATGAATGGATACCATTGAGAGTTTTATGGAACTTTTCTTTATTTACCTGTAATGTTTTAACAGAGAATATAAAATTAACAGTTGACCACTACAGCTTGAAAGTAAAGTAGCTTTCTTAGTTTTGCAACTACCGCTTTTCAGATATGAAAGAGTTAACCAGCCGATAAATAAGATGAGCTTATTTCCGATAAATAGGCTGTTTTGAATTGCAATAATATCTTTCAGGTTATAAAGGGATTGGCACTTTTTAAAGTTTATCTTCAGTACAAATAAAGCGACTTCTCATTAAAAGAACTTTTCTATCAGTACGCTTTAAGCCAGGAAATTGCCGGTAAAATAGTTCACGACAAAATCCTATGAGTATTTCTGTGGACAATGTAGCAGATTTCCCTCTCTGTGGGGGGGGGGATAGGGCTAATCATTTTATTTTCTTCGGGACCCAGAAACCGACACCTACTCACGCTGCATAGCTTAAAACACCATCTATACTCTGTTTAGCCTAATAAAAATCGACTCGGTTGTTATGTGACAGGTATTTACGATAAAAGAAGGGTTATTCAACTATTTTTACCTAACAAAGATAAAAAAAATCCACATGAAATCGCAAAAATGTAATGCATGAACTGCAAAAAAAAAAGAAAAAAAAAAGACATTGTTTGAACTTTGTGAAGATCAAGAAATCCGTTTCCAGTCTAACGAATTAAAATACTTAAGTCAAATAATGAAAGAAACATTGATTTTGCTTAGAAGAAAGCTTAAAGATAATACAGCCACTTCAGAAGAAATACTCAGCTTAGTATACAAACCTTGTGTTTGCAGTAATTTCTGAGTATTTCTTCAGTCGCGGAAGAATTCCTGGTAAGGCGTATCCAAGCACAGACTTCCTCGCCCATTCTCTCGTCTGGAACTCCACATACCTGCAAGATATTTGTAAGATCTTCCTAATAAATTTCAAATGTTGTTTATCAAAAAAAATATTTCTTCCGGTCAGAAGAAATATTTGTTCTCCTAGAGAAGGCTTTCCACTAAAATGTATCCTTTAGCACGGCGGTTCCCAACCTTTTTCAATTACTGTACCCCTTTTACAGTAAATTATCAAGTTTTACATTTGTACGTTGCTTTTGCATTTTGTATTATGAGTAATTTAAAAGGCTCCTGAATTTAAAGGATTGAAATTAAAAGGCTTCTAAATTTTATTATATACACAGGGAGTATATTTATGCTAGCATCTCATAAAATTTTCGCAAATACAAAAAACTACAAATTGCTAATTAGTATTTTATTTGACATTTATTCACATTCAGTGTGAACCTTGTCCTTGTTTTATAGCACATAATTTTGTTTCACATTGGATTCCACTGATGTTAACTACAATTTTAAATCTGAAAACGCAGGAAGAGAAAGCTCATTCCCCTATCTGCGCGCTGGTAAACGGCAACTAAAACTTGAGTGCTTTACCGGAAACGACCCAAATTCATTTAAAATAACTGTCAAAAAATTAAGTTCCTTTCACTTTAAACTAGAATTTCAAAGTAGGGTCAATGGATACTTCGATTTCTTCGAACAACTTCTTTTTTTTATTGACCAATTAGCTGCTTTGAATTAGTCGTCATCGAATGGGTCCAAATTCTAGTTATTCATGTTGTCAGGTTTTGGATGTACTTCCGCAATTCTGGTTTTAAACCTTTCAAATTTTCAATAATTTGTTGATTTATTTCTGGGGAGAGTCTTAGTTTGCTCTTAGACACAAATTTACGCAAGTTTTAAAATATTTCAGGCTGACCCTTTTCGATGCAAGATATCCAGAACAGATTTTTTTTTTTTTTTTTTTTCAGAAATCATAGACTCATTTGTATCTGAAGCATATAAGATCGTTATTGAGTTATTTAGGAGTGTTTGGTTTTAGAAATGTATTGTAAGTATGCATGAGCCTGGAGCCATTTTTCATCGTGCAATTTGGATGACAATTGAAAACAACGACCTTCATACTGAAATTCGTGCCTATGCTCAAACAGCTGGGTAAGGACTTTAGGGCAACTGAGTAAGCAAAATTGCAAAATGGGTAACATATTTACTTTTGTCATCTTGAATAGCAACAAATTTAACATTTTTCATTCTGGCAAAAATTGTCTACTCAACATTATCAGACATATCTTAAATTTTTCGAGGTATTGAGTTGTTCGAAGTGCTGCGATCACTTTTAAGAGCACAGCAATTTACACAAATTACTATGCTAAATTACGAAAAAACTCGACGTATCACGTTTGAAACACGATTTGCAACTACTCCCGTAGGCAGCATTTGTACATGAGTGTAGGCCCCAAAATTATGAGCCTTCTGGGGCCGAATTCTGATATGTTTGAATGTTTTGGTGATTTATTCCTCAGGTTAAGGAGTCGTTTCATTTTTCCAGTAGTTCTACTAGAATTTTACTTAGTAAAACATATTTAGCTACTATAATAGCTTTTTTGGAGCGTCCCTAACGAATCTGTGGCTTTCCCCTAGGGGTACGCGTACCCCAGGTTTGGAGCCACTGTTAGCACAATTTGTCATAATTTCACTATCATTAATTCATAATTTGGTAGAAGCAAAAAGAAAGACGAATTAATAACCACTATATAAGTCAAGAAACCTCTAAAAAGGAAACAAGTTTTCAAGGCTAGAAAAGTGAAAAAAAATCAAAACAATAAGAAACTAACTAAAGAAAGAGTTGAAAAGAGAACGCACATAACTATAATTGTAAAAAAAAATGAGGAATAATAGCCATTTTTTGAAAATCACGAGAGTAAAATATTTGAAAATGTAAATCTTACGTGAGCTTCCATGACTTCAGAATGAGTATATAAAAATTCTTCAATTTCTCTTGGATAAATATTTTCACCGCCACGAATAATCATATCCTTCACTCTTCCTACAATCTGCCCGTAGCCATTTTCATCAATGACACCAATATCTCTAAAATAAAAATGTTTTTGTTACCAATTTAACAATTTTTTTAGCTTACAGTTCAGTCTCCGAAGTGATTTTTTTTGAATTGAATTAATATGTCTTGTAAAAAGTGTACCACTGCCTCTTTTGTAGAATTCATGAAAAATTATAATTTGACAAAATATGTAGCTTTCAAGGTTCGAGGAAGGTAGTAAACCTTAAATACCCTCGGATACAACCTTGCTTATAGTAAATCCAGGCACTAGAACAATGAAGTTAGAAATTCCGAAAAATATGTCCAGATGGGCCGCACAGAGAGTTCCTCCAAATGAATAGGCAAATGACACTGTTTTTCTTATATTTTTCCAAATACTATAATAATGCTAAAATTACTTAAAATTCTGGCTTATACCGGTCTCCAATTATTTATCTATGAGATGGCAAATAGCAGTGCTTTTAGCATAGGAATACAGGCAATTCATTTCACAGTGGTTGGGAGGGAAATGCATTTTCCATTTTCAAGTAGATTTCAAACTAGCACAAGAGAAGGTAGGAGGGCCCTTGCCTTACTGTTGGCGTCATTGGGCTAGGAACTGCTTTGCGGCATAATCAATTATGGAAATAATATGATACTAGTCAGAATTGCTGACTTCCAAAAGCAAGAATATTGAAACACCGTCATGATATCTTTTTACAGGGGATTTAATACAAAAACCTATCCATCCATCTCTAGCTGACCAATCCATCCTACCGCTATTCACATCTTGCATTAGACTTCGAATTGAATATGTATGCCTTCTTTATACCAGTATCCCAAAGACCCAAATTATTCCTCTCCCGTGAATCTAGATTTGAGCAAGCAGAACAGCAGTATGTACTTTAGACTGTGTATGGTCCTAGGGTACATACAAAACTTGCTGTTTCGTTTGCTGAAAAATTTGCATTATTTTTGTATCCTCATCAACTGTCGCTGCATAATAGCATCTAGACATCGCGTAGCCTCATAGTGGAGCTGGGTGAACCTTTCACTGGTTTTCCTGACCGGAATTTCGACTATACAGGACAGCAAATTGACCTTGAGTAGTGGCTCCCCTCGAGGGATCCGTGACCTGCTATGGTGGGAACCAATGTTTTTCTTGAGACAATAATAATTTCAATGATTTAAGAAATATGACAACTAGGACATGGACCTTTCACTTCATAATTGAGGATGAAAATACTTATAGGAGTAAGAGAGGCTGTAGATAAAATTTTAAGAGAAGAGAAGAAGGGATTTCTAGGAGGCGAGAAGATGTGTCCATCAAATTTTCATTTTTAGATAAATAATTGAGACGTTTATGTCATTAGAACCCTAAAACCTTAACTTTATGGAATAGGAACAGGCTTGGTTCAGCTGATAGAAGAGCTTAAGTGAAGGTCCTATCATAGTTTGATACCCCAGATAAGTGCATTGAAGTGATTAGTGCATTGCACAAGGATAGCCTTGTTATGCCTTGTTATTAGCCTTGTTATTCAGTATTCATTCAGGCTTTGAACTGGAAGGTCACAAACAAGTTTTAACTTTGAGCTTAATGAGGTTGAACAAAAAGTTCAGCAGGTGATTGTGAAACAATTCAAATAGGCTTTTGTTTCGAGGATATTAATTGGTGAAAAAAACATATGCAATAAAGAGAGATTCACATGATTTATTGTTCAATTCTTTTTGTTCACCTTGAAACACTACTAAGGACAGTTTGGCTGACTTTTGCTATCCAGTTGCTATCAGGTGAACATCTAAAGCAAATTAAATATATAACGGAAACTAAGGATTATAAGTTGACGGAATTTAAATTATATTGTGAAAGTTATTGGAATTTATTTGAACTTGACATTTCACATGTGCAGAATTCCAGCTGTTAACATATTGATTGCAACCATGCGTTTGATTGATTAAGCCCTTGCTTGGGGTGCCTAGTGTTGATGACAAGTGGATTTACGATTTTCTAAGTGGCACTTTCGATTGTTTTTTTTCTATTTGAAATTTGGATTATTTGGAGCAGTTTTTTACGAAGAGGGGTGAAAGTCGTGCCCAAATTAACGCTGGCTTAGCAAATTGCACGTAATGGACCCATGTGAAAAAAAAAATTGGTCCTTAATGAGGTAAGCAGATAATTAAATTTAATTTTGTTGTCTGGAAATAATCATGGGACGTAAAAGAAAGCAACCTCGTAATATTGGAGATGATACAGAAAACACTCGGAGGGGAGAAGGGGAATATGATCTCAACGTTACTACTAGTAGCACTGATTCTACAAATAAATTCACGATTTCAGCAGTTGCGGAGAGTTTAAATACTGTTATCAGTTTGGTAACAGAAAATGGAAAAAAGCTAGATTCTTTAGATAATAGGATTAAGGGAATTGAAGATAAAGTGGCAAATTTGGAGATATCACATGTGGGATTTGCAAGGCAGCTGGCTGAAAATGATGAGCGAGTGAGGCAGCTTGAGCAAGTCAAAGAATCTCTAAAGAATCAAGTAAAAATAATTTCTGATGAATGTATAGCTCATAATAAAGAGTCAAATAATTTGAGTATGAGATTGGCCAGGCTGGAGTTTGATAAACTGGAAAAGAATATTGTTGTATGGAATGTCTCTTGTGAATCTGAAAAAAATACGAAGGATAACTTCAAAAGTATTCTTACGAAAGGACTCGAAATGGCTCCAGTCCCACCATTCAAGATAACCCAAGTGAGTGAGCAACAGAAATTTATTCGTGTTGAAGTATCTGATAAAAAATCGAAAATTCATATTTTGAAAAATGCCAAGAAATTAAAAGGTAAAGCAGTGTCGTCGTTCCGTGATATTTACCTCAGTGATGATGTCCCAGCTGAAGTTCGCAAAGCAAGAAACGATTTGTTGATTAAAAGGGCAAAATTACGCAAATTAGGAATAGACGCTTGGATCTCGAAAACTTTTCCGCCTGTGTTACTTTTCAATCGCCCCAACGGAACACGTGCTAAATACTCACCAGACGATTTGATTCCTGAACTTGATTATGCACCGAATAATCAATCATTTCGTAACCAATATAGTGGCAATTAGTGAAGCTTAAGAGGAAAAAATAATTGTTCGAATTCATGTTCTCATTGATTAAGAAGTAGCTGGTGATTAATTGGTGATAAAAGTAAATTTTGGCGGGAAATTGAGGGAGTTCATATAGTTCATATAGCCGAACAAGCTTGCGCGGACAAACACAGGTCCTATCGATCGAAGTCCACTGCTGCTGCCGGTATTGATCCAAAAAAATAATCATCTTCTCAATAGTATGCGGCTGGTGCTGGAAAACAATTAAATAAGGAGTAATTTTTTTTAATATTTTATTAAACAGCCCAATAACTTTTCGTTAACAATTTAAACGACTCCTAGTCTATCTCATGGAAAGTGGTAAAGATAACATTTAAGTTGAGAGCAACGGAGAAGGGATTATAATTCAGGGCAAGAGCTATAATCTACTTGATTTAATCTATGACATGGTTACAAATCGTAAGGAACTATTATCATTTGACGCTCATCTATACAATTTTCTAAATACATTAAACTTCCCCAAAAGTATTATTGACAACATAAAAACTCTAAAAAAAAATAAATGAACATGCATCATCATCATCAACAACATTGACACCATTAAAATATGAACTTGAAAAAGAAGAAGATTTTAAATCAATTTTGGATAATACTAGCACACCACTGATAGCTACACAAAAGCGAAAACGTATCAAGTCATCCTCACCATTACCACCATCAACAGCCAGTATACCAAAGGTTAGCGGACGTTGAATAACTAGTTTACGATCAAAATGGTTGAAGTTATGAAAGGTGAAATATTGGTGAGGCGGGGAGTTTAAGTTCCCCCACCACTCTTTCCAAAGTCACTGGTGTTCACACTAAAAGTTTACAAGACTATACAGATTTAATGAAGTTGCACTCTACATTGAAATAGAAGACTTTGTGCCAATCAATATCGGAAAACTAAAGCCTTTTCCCTATTTAAAATAGTTCAAGCGGATATCCTGACTCTATATGAGATTCAAAGACCTAACAATACACTATACAAATACACTCTACTTGCAATTAGTGTTTTTAATTGCTCTGCATATGAAATTTCATTACGACCAAAGAGAAGTGTTGACGTTGTTCAGGTTATTGACTGTATTCTTAAACAGGATTCATATAAAAAAATTCAAACGGATCGCGGTAGTGAATTTGTTAATCCCCATGTTGCAAAAGTACTAGAGAAATATAGTACACTGTGTGGCGTTCAATGAGTGTAGCTACTGTTATGGGAGGAATAATCTCACTCGATTGGGGATTATTTTCTAATTACTTTTAGGGTCGCACCATTAGTGGCGTTAATAGAGCGTTATTTGTGTCGTTATGTGCCGCGCCACTCCCTATTGGGAGAAATAAAAGTAGGTCAACTAATGAATTTGATTTTCCTTGTGAAATGACCAATTTGATCAGAGAGGGTTTAAACCGAAGTTACAACCGTGCTAAATATTTCCTTTAGCTACTGGCAAATGTGGCCCTTAAATTACACCAAATGATATAGGAGGAGTTTAATATAGGGAGCTAGTCAAATAGGCACCGTAGAACATTCTTCACAGGTCATCAGATTCCTGGGAGCGTTTCCAATGGACAGTATACGAACTAGAGGGCTACCTTTGAGATCTAGATACGAACATACAAAATAAGACTGTAAAAATAGAAAAGTAATGGGTTTATTAGACTTACATGATTAAACATACGGCTTCAAACTTCAGTAGGCAAAAGCAATAATACAGTGATCATATCAGGAATGCTCATAACGTAATGTGAAGCAATGCAATGCTCATAACATAATCATAATCACATAATAATGCCCGAAAAACACTTCTTCACCACTATATAATATGAATTTTGCTTCTGAGCAATAAACGCTATTTTCTGATTGGTTCATCTCTACACGGAGGGCCCGTCTCTTTACTCTTATGCTGACAAAATCAAACATTATGCGGCCAAAACTACCCAATAGTTTTTTCGCGATATTCTGATCATTAAACATACACATTCCTGAGAGTACTTCTGAATTTCTAAACTAAAATTTAGACAATTTCCTACTATGTAATTCAAAGCACTTCCGCGAAATTCAGATACATATCATTAGTATTGTACTTTCAAAAAAGCAGTATTTTTCTGCTTTTCAGATCTGTCAATAGCGATTTAAAATGTTCGCAATTCCTTTGTTTTTTTAGAACAAATAATGAGGATCTGTAAAAAGTATTCTGTAATTGCTTTGTCTTTTAAATTAATCATATATTTCTTTGAACTTTTTTAAAGTGATATTTGGCTGATAAATAAATGAGAATTTAAGGTAGATTTCCAAGCTTAATTAAGGGGGTTTGATTTGAATCGGAAGCGTATTTAGAATGAAATAACTTTTCAAATTTTAAAGTAAAACATTGTACATGGTACATATCACCCATCCCAATTTTAAATAACGTCCCGTTATTGGTATTTGCTTGCCTTCGGGTTTTTAAATTTTTTGAAATTTGTTTACTATTTGTTTCATGCAGTTTTTATAAGTCTATTTGCTCTTAAGCAATTAATATTCTTTATATATTACTTTTCTTATTTTATTTCATATATTCTGCTAAATTTCCTCTAACTGACTAAAATAGCTACTTACACCAAGGTTTTTTTTTTTTCTATATCTACCACTGATAATTCCTATATTTATAACAATAATTGGTAAGTTTGATCTCACTCTACTACTAATAAAAAAATTTTTTTTTTTTCAGGATTATTCTATATATATTTTTTTTCTATTTTACGCTAGCTAAAGAGTAAATAATTTTCCCGTCTTATGCCAAATTAAAATAATAATATTACAATGATAAAACTGATTATAGCCAAACATATAGCGATACATACATGAATAATTTATAACACTCACTATTGGATTACCATTTTCACTATTAGAAATATTTTCACTCTGGTCGTTTGTTGTGTAAACACAAATAATACAATATTAAAATCGTTAAGTTGTCAAAGTTAATAAAACGTGATATAAGTTCACACCTATTTTACCGCTATACGTGTCCTTTAGTGTACTCGCTTTTTCTTCTGTAAATTGTGGTCCTTCGCTAGTATTGTTGAGATAGGAAAAAATATTTCATATATAGTTCCTTCACAGATTAGTTTCACATTATAGATGCGTTCATCTCAGACAAAATGATTAAATCTCTGATTGCAGGTGCGTAGAATTTCACCATTAGGGTTCGTTTCACCTGTTGTTTTTAAATGTCTTGTAAGGTGCTTTGTTGTAAAAGTCTTTAGCACTGGGATTATGTTGATGATAGAAATGTTGATTATTTGAAGATAATAGGATATAGCGTATTGTCTTAGGGTTATCTTCAATTATGTAGAGGATTTTGTTGGTAAAACTGTTTCTTCATGCACTTAAACATTATAATTCATAAAATTGTTCATGCATGGCTAGTTTCCATTAGCTTATATAGTGATT